>NC_041384.1:36499319-36530919 GCF_002162155.2 Triticum dicoccoides | reverse complement strand
CAGATCCGCCGTGGTCGCCGGCATGGTTCTGGATCCACGCCCTGGTCACGCGAAGGAGGGGTCGGCTGCTTGTGCTAGTCTCGCACTCAAGGAGTGGAGAACGTGGTGCCGTTGTCGTTCCTGTTCATGGCCGCGCCGCCCTCGGTTGGCAGGTGGGACTCTTGGGGCCAAACCTGGACGCTGATGGCATGACCGGCACATAGGCATTAATCTCAACCTCTGGGCTCCTCCATCCCAAGCGCGCTGGGGACCACAGGGGCATGTATGGCTCTGTGTTGGGCTCGTTCCTCGCCACGCGGCTGTAAGTTGATGCTTACACCGCGCGGCCAGGACTCCAGGACGCTGGAGTTGGATGTGGCAAGAAGGCTCCCACCACGCGGCGGCTCCGTCCCGCACGTCACCGATGAGCCGCCGTCTAGGCAAGGTCTGTCGCTCCCCATCTTCGTCTAGTGTGTCTCCATCATGGTCACCACTTCCCCTGCATGCAGATGGCGTCTGGCTTGGCTAGGTACGGCAGCGCAAAGCGCAGAGTGCTCCACAACCGGCGGGTGCTGTTGTCTGTCGTTGTCATGGTCGCGAGCTTCACGGTGACTATCATTGGGCTTGTCGCGTGTTGTGCAGTGGCGAGGATGGCAAGCGTTCCAACTGATGGTTCATGTTTGACGCTGAAGCGATGGGGTTTGAGGTTCCCGTGGCCGCCACCTCCATCTCTCCTCATGGCGCCTCTCTGCACTTGGGGTATTTGATGAAATGCCAAGGAGAAAGAGTAGCACGAAGAAGAAAACAACATGGCAGCTTTTTTTATCTACGTGGCATCTTCTTTTACCAACTTGGGGCCGACCAATTACTGGCATCATCAAAGCCCTTAGTATTTACCGTCGGTGTTTTTTACCACTGTCAATTTTTTGGGGCGATGCAAAATGCAACAAATTGTAAAGTGGTGGTTTTCCGATAATGGTGACATGAATACTATGGTTCTGTGCATTTAACTCCACAAGAAACACACTAATAAGATAGATCACATGAATCACAATCATATTGGGCAGCTCATGTGATATTTGCATTCAGAAACATGAGAGAGAAACTATCTCCGCCTCTGTGAGTTTTATTCAAAACTATTGGGAGTCATTTTCGTCATGTCACTCCAATATGAAGATGGAGATTAGCAACAAGGGTAAGGAGAGGGTAGAGGTTTTAATTTATATTCATGATGTGCAAGAGAATCTTGTGACTTGGCAACCTCCTACTATGGAGTTCATTAAGATTAATGTTGATGCAAGTTTTGTGGAGGCCATGAGTGCAGCGAATGTGGGTGTGGTGCCCAGGAACCATACTGAAGAAGTTACTATTTTGTCGTGGGATTATATTGGGGTGTGCAATAGCGTGGAGGAAGCGGAGCTTAAAGCGACCCTAGCGGGTCTCTACATCGGCATCACTCTCCACAAACCTATCATTTTGTGAAACCAATTGTTCTTTTGTGGCCTCCTTTCTTGGAAATGATTTTCTAGATAGATCTCCTCTAGTTGATCTAAAGATGGAAGCTATGAGCATTTCAAAGATGATGATAGATTGCAAGATATCCAAGATTAGTAGAAGGGCCAATAGGGTGGCTCGCAAGATTGCAAAGTTCAGTTTTAATAATAAGTCCCATGGTATGCTCCTTAATAGTTTTCTGTTCTGCATGGCTAAAATTGTAACAGGTGATTGTATGAATGTTTTAAAATAATTAATATATGGGAGGAGTTTAAAAAAACATAGGAGAGAAAATCAACTAAGTACTTCTATGGATCCATGGTCCAAGGAAAACTACTCACGGGTGATCATGACGGCCTTCAAGTTAATGGAAATGGCCAGCGTGATGATTTTACTCTCAGGTAGAGTGCCGAAAAAACCCTCCAAATTGGATCGTCATGGAACGGAGAGGTGGGCGGCGGAAACAGGAGAACTTCTTGATATTTAGGGTGTTGCAGACAAATCATAAATAAAGGCGATTAGAGGCGGCGGGTTAGAGTACCAGGGTGCCACGCCCCTGGTTGTGTGGTGGTGGCGTGTGGGGTTGTGAGCCACTCCAAGCCAGGGTCGGTGACCCCCCGAAGCTTTCCAATGCAAAATAATTCATGTAATATTTTCGGGATTTTTAAAGCTCCATAAAATTGATTTTCTTGAGAGTTCAAAATCATGCCATCACTCTTGCTATTAAGAATTGACAGGAACAATAGTACGTGCATGCTTGAAAACAAAATGCACAGCTAGACAGTTACTTGGAAAACTATGTTCAATTTAACAATTTGTGACAGAATGAGCTCAGGAAAACCATTAAAAACGGAGAGGTATACCATTTAATGCCACCTACTCCCTTCGTTTCATATTAGTTGTCGTTGATTTAATGCAAAGAGCTTGGACATGATAACAACATTCAAACTTTAATTTTCTTTATTGTGGAAGACCTTGGACATGTAAGAAAACTGAGAAAACTGCATATATTTTTTAGTGCAAACAGGAATAACAGAGTCTAGCAAAATAACGTTGTTATGCTTATCTGCAGCCTGGAGGTGGTCTCGGCTTACAATAGACATTGAGCAGGAGAAAAGTAAGTACTAACTAAAGATGACACACAAATACTAGTAACCTTTAACCATCTTGTTCACCTCCTCAATCTTGGTTTGCTCTAGAATGTGTACCAAAGCAATCTTTGGAAAGGCTTATCTAACACATTTGGAGCATCAACACAAGGACCAGTCTAAGGGATCAGCCATTGACAAATCACGTATATGCACAAGGTCAGTCGCCAAATATCATTTTTAAGTTCAATTTGTGCTTCTTGAGAAGCTCTATTCTCCACTTGCAGCAGCCTACATTCCCAATGCATCCACTTATCATTTTGGTTGTAAAGGGGAGCACGACCCCCCCGAAGGCAGCGGTACTGCTTAGCCAACGGCGGGCATCCCTCAGGCCTCAGGTGCCCTTGATGCGGCAGCGCGGCCGTTGGCCGCCGGCGGGCGTGGTGGTGCTGGTGGCTCACAGTGCCTGCTCGACCCAGATCTGGGCCCTTGTGGACCCCATCTGGGTTGGACGGGCTGGTGGTTCGGTGTGCGGAGGCGCTGCTCCCTGGTGGTGGTGGCGAGGCGTCGATGGTTTGCGGGTGGTGGTGGCTTCGTCGGCCGGCGTGCTGTAGCATAGCGGCAGGGGCTTCCTGGACCCATTTGGGACCGGCCTGACCAGTAGGGGCCTAGTTGGCCCCTGTAGTCACGTCCGGTTAGCTCCGCGTCGGTGGTGGAGGTTGTCCTCTCCAGTCGGCTGAGTTGCGGATGCCCCCAAGCCCGTTGTCTCCTCTTCCCTCCTCCAGGTCTCGTGCCGGTGGCCTCGGTGAGACGGCAAAGTTAGTTCGGTGACCATGGTGAAGGAAATATGCCCTAGAGGCAATAATAAAGTTATTATTTATTTCCTTATTTCATGATAACTATTTATTATTCATGCTAGAATTGTATTAACCGTAAACATAATACATGTGTGGATACATAGACAAATAGAGTGTCACTAGTATGCCTCTACTTGACTAGCTCGTTAATCAAAGATGGTTAAGTTTCCTAACCATAGACATGAGTTGTCATTTGATTAACGGAATAACATCATTAGGAGAATGATGTGATTGACTTGACCCGTTCCGTTAGCTTAGCACTCGATCATTTAGTATGTTGATATTTCTTTCTTCATGACTTATACATGTTCCCATGACTATGCGATTATGCAACTCCCGTTTACCGGAGGAACACTTTGTGTGCTACCAAACGTCACAAAGTAACTGAGTGATTATAAAGGTGCTTTACAGGTGTCTCCAAAGGTACTTGTTGGGTTGGCGTATTTAGAGATTAGGATTTGTCATTCTGATTGTCGGAGAGGTATATCTGGGCCCACTCGATAATGCACATCATTATAAGCCTTGCAAGCATTGTAACTAATGAGTTAGTTGCGGGATGATGTATTACGGAATGAGTAAAGAGACTTGCCGGTAACGAGATTGAACTAGGTATTGAGATACCGACGATCGAGTCTCGGGCAAGTAACATACCGATGACAAAGGGAATAACGTATGTTGTTATGCGGTTTGACCGATAAAGATTTTCGTAGAATATGTGGGAGCCAATATGAGCATCCAGGTTACGCTATTGGTTATTGACCGGAGACGTGTCTCGGTCAGGTCTACATAGTTCTCGAACCCGTAGGGTCCGCACGCTTAAAGTTCGATGACGGTTATATTATGAGTTTATGTGTATTGATGTACCTAAGGTAGTTCGGAGTCCCGGATGAGATCGGGAACATGACGAGGAGTCTCGAAATGGTCGAGACGTAAAGATCAATATATTGGACGACTATATTCGAACATTGGAAAGGTTCCGAGTGATTCAGATATTTTTCGGAGTACCAGAGAGTTACGGGAATTCGCCGGGGAGTATATGGGCCTTATTGGGCTTTAGGGGAAAGAGAGAGGAGAGGCTGCGCCCCCCAAGGCCTAGTCCGAATTGGACTAGGGGGAGGGGCTGCACCCCCTCCTTCCTTCTCTTCTCTCTTCCCTTGCCTTGACTCCTACTCCTACTACTTGGAAGCGGGGGAATCCTACTCCCGGTGGGAGTAGGACTCCTCCAGGGCATTGCCATAGGGGCCGGCCCTCTCCCCCCTCCTCTACTCCTTTATATACGTGGCCAGGTGGCACCCCATAGACACAACAATTGATCCCTTGGATCTCTTAGCCGTGTGCGGTGCCCCCCTCCACCATAATCCACTCGATAATATCGTAGTGGTGCTTAGGCGAAGCCCTGCGGCGATAGAACATCATCATCGTCACCACGCCGTCGTGCTAACGGAACTCTCCCTCAAAGCTTGGCTGGATCGGAGTTCGAGGGACGTCATCGAGTTGAACGTGTGCTGAACTCGGAGGTGCCGTGCGTTCGGTACTTGATCGGTCAGATCGTGGAGACGTACGACTACATCAACCGCGTTGTGCTAACGCTTCCGCTTTCGGTCTACGAGGTTACGTGGACACACTCTCCCCTCTCGTTGCTACGCATCACCATGATCTTGCGTGTGCGTAGGAATTTTTTTTAAATTACTACATTCCCCAATAGTGGCATCCGAGCCTGGTTTTATGCGTAGATGTCATATGCACGAGTAGAACACAAGGAGTTGTGGGCGATATAAGTCATACTGCTTACCAGCATGTCATACTTTGGTTTGGCGGTATTGTTGGATGAAGCGGCCCGGACCGACATTACGCGTACGCTTACGCGAGACTGGTTCTACCGACGTGCTTTGCACACAGGTGGCTGGCGGGTGTCAGTTTCTCCAACTTTAGTTGAACCGAGTGTGGCTACGCCCGGTTCTTGCGAAGGTTAAAACAACACCAACTTGACAAACTATCGTTGTGGTTTTGATGCGTAGGTAAGAACGGTTCTTGCTAAGCCCGTAGCAGCCACGTAAAATTTGCAACAACAAAGTAGAGGACGTCTAACTTGTTTTTGCAGGGCATGTTGTGATGTGATATGGTCAAGACGTGATGCTATATTTTATTGTATGAGATGATCATGTTTTGTAACCGAGTTATCGGCAACTGGCAGGAGCCATATGGTTGTCACTTTATTGTATGCAATGCAATCGCCCTGTAATGCTTTACTTTATCACTAAATGGTAGCGATAGTCGTAGAAGCATAAGATTGGCGAGACGACAACGATGCTACAATGGAGATCAAGCTATCGCGCCGGTGACGATGGTGATCATGATGGTGCTTTGGAGATGGCGATCACAAGCACAAGATGATGATGGCCATATCATATCACTTATATTGATTGCATGTGATGTTTATCTTTTATGCATCTTATCTTGCTTTGATTGACGGTAGCATTATAAGATGATCTCTCACTAAATTATCAAGGTATAAGTGTTCTCCCTGAGTATGCACCGTTGCGAAAGTTCTTCGTGCTGAGACACCACGTGATGATCGGGTGTGATAGGCTCTACGTTCAAATACAACGGGTTCAAAATAGTTGCACACGCAGAATACTCAGGTTAAACTTGACGAGCCTAGCATATAATAGATATGGCCTCAGAACACGGAGACCGAAAGGTCGAGCATGAATCATATAGTAGATATGATCAACATAGTGATGTTCACCATTGAAACTACTCCATCTCACGTGATGATCGGACATGGTTTAGTTGATTTGGATCACGTGATCACTTAGAGGATTAGAGGGATGTCTATCTAAGTGGGAGTTCTTAAGTAATATGATTAATTGAACTTTAATTTATCATGAACTTAGTCCTGGTAGTATTAGCATATCTATGTTGTAGATCAATAGCTCGCGTTTAGCTCCATTGTTTTATTTTTGATATGTTCCTAGAGAAAACTATGTTGAAAGATGTTAGTAGCAATGATGCGGACTTGGTCCGTGATCTGAGGATTTTCCTCATTGCTGCACAGAAGAATTACGTCCTTGATGCACCGCTAGGTGACAGACCTATTGCAGGAGCAGATGCAGACGTTATGAACGTGTGGCTAGCTCAATATGATGACTACTTGATAGTTTAGTGCACCATGCTTAATGTCTTAGAATCGGGACTTCAAAGATGTTTTGAACGTCATGGACCATATGAGATGTTCCAGGAGTTGAAGTTAATATTTCAAGCAAATACTCGAGTTGAGAGATATGAAGTCTCCAACAGGTTCTATAGCTAAAAGATGGAGGAGAATAGCTCAAGCAGTGAGCATGTACTCAGATTGTCTGGGTACTACAATCGCTGGAATCAAGTGGGAGTTAATCTTCTGGATAAAATAGTGATTAACAGAATTCTCTAGTCACCATCACCAAGTTAGTAGAACTTCATGATGAACTATAGTATGCAAGGGATGACGAAAACGATTCCCGAGCTTTTCATGATGATGAATTCGACGAAGGTAGAAATCAAGAAAAGCATCAAGTGTTGATGGTTGATAAGACCACTAGTTTCAAGAAAAGAGCAAAGGGAAGAAGGGGAACTTCAAGAGGAACGGCAAGCAAGTTGCTGCTCAAGTGAAGAAGCCCAAATCTGGAACTAAGCCTGAGACTAAGTGCTTCTACCGCAAAAGGACTGGTCACTGGAAGCGGAACTACCCCAAGTATTTGGTGGATAAGAAGGATGGCAAAGTAAAGAAAGCTATATTTGCTATACATGTTATTGATGTGTACTTTACTAGTGTTTATAGCAACCCCTCAGTATTTGATACTAGTTCAGTTGCTAAGAGTAGTAACTCGAAACAGGAGTTGCAAAATAAACAGAGACTAGTTAAGGGCGAGGTGACGATGTGTGTTGGAAGTGGTTCCAAGATTGATATGATCATCATCGCACACTCCCTATACTTTCGGGATTAGTGTTGAACCTAAATAAATGTTATTTGGTGTTTGCGTTGAGCATGAATATGATTTGATCATGTTTATTGCAATATGGTTATTCATTTAAGTTAGAGAATAATTGTTGTTCTGTTTACATGAATAAAATCTTCTATGGTTATACACCCAATGAAAATGGTTCGTTGGATCTCGATAGTAGTGATACACATATTCATAATGTTGAAACCAAAAGATGCAGAGTTGATAATGATAGTGCAACTTATTTGTGGCACTGCCGTTTAGGTTATATCGGTGTAAAGAGCATGAAGAAACTCCATACTTATGGACTTTTGGAACCACTTGATTATGAATCACTTGGTACTTGCGAACCGTGCCTCATGGGCAAGATGACTAAAACGCCATTCTCCGGAACTATGGAGAGAGCAACAGATTTGTTGGAAATCATACATACAGATGTATGTGGTCCGATGAATGTTGAAGCTCGTGGCGGATATCGTTATTTTCTCACCTTCACAGATGATTTAAGCAGATATGGGTATATCTACTTAATGAAACATAAGTCCGAAACATTTGAAAAGTTCAAAGAATTTCAGAGTGAAGTTGAAAATCATCGTAACAAGAAAATAAAGTTTCTATGATCTGATCGTGGAGGAGAATATTTGAGTTATGAGTTTGGTCTGCATTTGAAACAATGCAGAATAGTTTCGCAACTCACGCCACCCGGAACACCACAGCGTAATAGTGTGTCCGAACGTCGTAATCGTACTCTACTAGATATGGTGCGATCAATGATGTCTTTTACTGATTTACCGCTATCGTTTTGGGGTTATGCTTTAGAGACGACCGCATTCACATTAAATAGGGCACCATCAAAATCCGTTGAGACGACGCCTTATGAACTGTGGTTTGGCAAGAAACCAAAGTTGTTGTTTCTTAAAGTTTGGGGCTGCGATGCTTATGTGAAAAAGCTTCAACCTGATAAGCTCGAACCCAAATCGGAGAAATGTGTCTTCATAGGATACCCAAAGGAGACTATTGGGTACACCTTCTATCACAGATCCAAAGGCAAGATATTCGTTGCTAAGAATGAATCCTTTCTAGAGAAGGAGTTTCTCTTGAAAGAAGTGAGTGGGAGGAAAGTAGAACTTGATGAGGTAACTGTACCTGCTCCCTTATTGGAAAGTAGTTTATCACAGAAATCTGTTCCTGTGACTCCTACACCAATTAGTGAGGAAGCTAATGATGATGATCATGTAACTTCAGATCAAGTTACTACCGAACCTCGTAGGTAAACCAGAGTAAGATCCGCACCAGAGTGGTATGGTAATCCTGTTCTGGAGGTCATGTTACTTGACCATGACGAACCTACGAACTATGAGGAAGCGATGATGAGCCCAGATTCCGCAAAATGGTTTAAGGCCATGAAATCTGAGATGGGATCCATGGAAAAGAACAAAGTATGGACTTTGATTGACTTGCCCGATGATTGGTGAGCCATTGAGATTAATGGATCTTCAAGAGGAAGACGAACGCTGATAGTAGTGTTACTATCTACAAAGCTAGAATTGTCGCAAAAGGTTTTTGACAAGTTCAAGGTGTTGACTACGATGAGAGTTTCTCACTCGTATCTATGCTTAAGTCTGTAAGTGCATCTAGTGCCACCCCTAGTTGGTTTTGGAGTATTGACGACAAACCTAGTTGAGGGACTAATGTGTTTGTGAGAATTGCAGGATAACACAGGTAGAAGTCCCTCATTGATTCAGTTTTCCCACCAGAGATGACCCCTAAAAATGTATGAAGACATTGATGTCAAAGGTGGTATGTGAAGATATTCACATTGAAGACTATGACAAGAGAAGACATCGCATGAAGCCTATGGAGCTCGAAGACTCAGATCTTTCGTAGTTCTTTTTCTTCTTTATTGAGTCATAGGAACCACCGTACTGTTAAGTGGGGTCCAAGAGAAACAGTCAGAATGACTGAAGTGATGCTTAACCAAAACCTATGTCATCGAGTGAAGACTAAGAGCAAATCTTGTCCAGAGTCGGACAAGTCAGCTTTGCTTGTAGCCCAAGTAAAGTTGCCGTGTGTGTTTGAAATCTGACCGTTGGAACACGTGTCAGTTCCTTAGTGACTCAGGGTCATTTTGGACAAATTAGGTCGGGTTGCCTAGTGGCTATAAATAGCCCACCCCCTACAACCATAAACGGTTGGCTGCTCAGAGTGAGAGTACGGCTTTTGTCGTTTGAGAGCAACCCATCTCGAAGCCTTTGAGAGAGAATTCCTTGCGAGGATAAAGCCCTAACCACCCAGAGCCAAAGAGTGTTAGGCATCACTTAAGTCTTCCTGTCTGTGTGATCTGAAGGCTTATTACACTTGAGGACTGTGAATCCTCCAGCCGGTTAGGCGTCGCATTCTGAGCATCCAAGAGTCATTGTGGATCGCTGGTGAACGAAGTCTGTGAAGGTTTGGGAGTCTACCTTGAAGACTTACCAGAGTGATTGGGCGAGGTCTGTGTGACCTTAGCTCAAGGGGAATACGGTGAGGACCGGGTGTCCTGAGCTGCATGTTCAGGACTGGGTGTCCGGGACTGTGTGTCCTCAGGTTTAAATATCTAGCCGCCCTAACCAGATGTACAGTTGTCACAACAACTGGAACTGGTCCAACAAATCATTGTCTTCAACGAGTCACTGGTTTCATCCTTCCCTTCCCTTTACTTACTGTTCATCCTTGTGAAGTCATTGTATGATTGCACTATCTTTTGTCTTCACTGAGTAACTGCTTGTTCTGATTGGCTTCATAATATCTTCCTACCTGATCCTTACTACCTAGCTGCTATTAGTCATTGTGCTTTCACTTCATTGAATACTTGACTATGGTTTGCCTAGTGTAGTCTACCTTCCGCTGCGCAGTAATAGGTTGATTTCTATTGTTTGTCTTCGAAACTTCGACGTTTTGAAGACTTTCATAAAATCTCCTATTCACCCCCTCTAGTCGATATAACGCACTTTCAATTGGTATCAGAGCAAGGTACCCCCTTGTTCTGTGTGATTCGGTTTAACCACCTGGAGTTTTAGTTATGTCAACTGCAGGGATAATTAAAGTCTCCGCTGCGTGCCCCGTCTTTGATGGAACTGAATATCCCTACTGGAAGAATAAGATGCGCATGCATCTTGAAGCCATTGACGTCGACCTATGGTATGTCGTCAAGAATGGCGTTCCCAAGGCTGGAGAAGGTGTCACTGCTGCTGACGTCAAGAAGTTCGTTCAACTGGACTCTACTGCCAAGAATATCATCTGTGGTCATCTGACCAAAGGACAGTATGGTTGCGTGAGTGCTTTGGAAACATCTAAGCTAGTCTGGGACTGGCTCTCCAAGGTCAACGAAGGCGTCTCAACCCAGAGAGATCAGAGAATCAGTGTCCTTCGCAACCCCTTCAACCGCTTCAAGAGAAATGACAATGAGAATGTCCATCTCACATTTGATCGACTCACTAACATCACAAATGAGCTTCAAGCCCTCGAAGCTACTGAGATCACCAAGCATGAAGTCGTCAAGACACTCCTGAGATCACTTGACAGTTCGTTTGACACCCTAGCCCTGATGATTCAAGAACGTCCTGATTTCAAGACACTCGATCTGTCTGACATACTTGAGAGGCTCAACACACATGAGTTTCAGCTTTCTGAGAACAGAGATATCTACGGTCCCAACTATGGGTGAACTCGTGCCTTGAAGGCAAAAGATGTCTGTAACGCCCCGATACCGATGTGCCAGGTGTCCTCTAGTTATTCGCTGTTGTTGCTTTGTCATCGCTTGCATGTCTTGCATTGCATATCATGTCATCATGTGCATTGCATTTGCATACGTGTTTATCTCATGCATTCGAGCATTTTCCCCGTTGTCCGTTTTGCATTCCGGCGCTCCGTTCTCCTCCGGTGGTCATTTCTACCTTTCTTTCATGTGTGGGGACTAAATATTTCCGGATTGGACCGAGTCTTGCCAAGCGGCCTTGGTTTACTACCGGTAGACCGCCTGTCAAGTTTCGTGCCATTTGGACTTCGTTTGATACTCCAACGGTTAATCGAGGGACCGAAAAGGCCTCGTGTGTGTTGCAGCCCAACACCCCTCCAAAGTGGCCCAAAACCCACCAAAACCCTCTCCATCATCTACAATGTTCGATCACGATCGCGTGGCCGAAAGCCGCACCTCATTTGGACTCTCCTAGCTCCCTCTACCTATAAATATGTCCTCCCCGTCCAAATTTGCGGATGAAACCCTAAAAATTCCCTCTCGCCCGCCGGACATGTCCGTCCCGGGGCCGGACAGGATCCCGCCGCCGCGCCCAGCCACTCCCAGGCCGCCACCTGGCCTCAGCCGCCGCCTCCACCGCGCCAGGCCCTGCGGGCCCAGATCCACCAAGTCCTTGAGCTGGTTATCTCATATGGCCATATGTTCATGTTGTTTCCTAGTGATCCGTGCCTCTTTTGAGGATGATCCGTAAGGATGTTTTGTTAATATTGTAGTTCTCTATCCATCCATGTCTTTATTTGCAATTATGGAGCACCCTAGCTTGAGTCAATCGAGCTCTACTTTTTTCATTTCGTGAATCTGGGCAGATTGTCTACTTGTTAGCGATTTTGCCGACAATGTTGTAGTTGATCCGTGCATGCTATGCTATTGTTCTTGCCATGTCTAGCTTGTATTTTGTGCATTCTTGATGGGTGTATGCTTAGTTTGTCATGACTTGCTCTGTAGTAAGTGCATCGAGCTCGTAAACATGCCTACTTGATATCTATTTCAGCATGCTCCAGTTTTCACTAAGTCTGAGAACTGATTATGTTTTTGCCATGTTCACATGCTTGCAATTGTATTTTTTGATCCCTTTTGCCTCAAGTCACTAAGGGACTTCTGTTAAGCTCTATGAGTAGCTCCATGCCATGCTTTACTTTGCCATGTTCAGGTCCTGTAGCATATTGTTTTCATGCTCCAAAGAGTGCTATCTGATCTGTAATTCCAGACAAGTGTTAATTTCACCAAGTCTGAGATCTGTTTACCAAATGCATTTTTGCCATGCTTGTTTGAACTTGTTAATGGATGAATTGGCCGTAGCTCAGTGCTAGACTTTTGTTAAGCATCTTGAATGGATTCCTGCCATGTATTTTTTTTGCCATGTTTGGGTGCTGTAGCATGTTCATCTTGTTGCATTTGGATGGCTACTTGCTGTATATCGCAGAACATGGTCATATTTGAATCGCTTGCCATTTCCAAACCGTAACTCCGATTCCGACGTTCTTTATATCGTTTTCAAGCGATTTCATCTCATATTTCCAGTGGCACACTTGGATTTCCAAGTTGAGGCCAGGTTCATGCATTCCTTGTCAAATCTTGCATATGCATCACATATTGCATCCCGCATAGCATACCATCCTTGCATCTTTTTGTTTGAGCTTTGCACGTGGTTGATTGTGTTCCGTTTGCTTGTTTGTCTTGTTTGGGTAGAGCCAGGAGATGAGTTCACTAACGAGGAGCCCGTTGAGTTTGCTTTCGAGGATCTAGTCAACTCTGACAACTTTGCATGCAAGATGATCATACCCTCGAAATCACTTCTATCTTTGCTTTGCTAGATGCTCGCTCTTTTGCTATGCCTATGCTATGATGCCTACCACTTGCTTATCATGCCTCCCAAATTGCCATGTCAAACCTCTAACCCACCATGTCCTAGCAAACCGTGGATTGTCTATGTTACCGCTTTGCTCAGCCCCTCTTATAGCGTTGCTAGTTGCAGGTGAAGATTGGAGACCGTTCCTTGTTGGAACATTATTTACTTGTTGGGATATCATTATATTGCCATGTTATCTTAAAGCATCTATATACTTGGTAAAGGGTGGAAGGCTCGGCCTCTTGCCTAGTGTTTTGTTCCACTCTTGCCGCCCTAGTTTCCGTCATATCGGTGTTATGTTCCCGGATTTTGCGTTCCTTACGCGGTTGGGTTATAATGGGAACCCCTTGATAGTTCGCCTTGATTAAAGCTTTTCCAGCAATGCCCAACCTTGGTTTTACCATTTTCCACCTAGCCTCTTTTCCCTTGGGTTTCCGGAGCCCGAGGGTCATCTTATTTAAACCCACCCCCCGGGCCAGTGCTCCTCGGAGTGTTGGTCCGAACTAGAGTCCTGTGTAGCGCCCCCTCAGGGAAACTCGAGGTTTGGTTTTAGTTGTATGGAGATATCATCTGAGTGTGCCCTGAGAACGAGATATGTGCAGCTCCTATTGGGATTTGTCGACACATTCGGGCGGTGTTGCTGGATTTGTTTTAACCTGTCGGAGTGTCTTGAAGAACCGGGATACCGAGTCTGATCAGAATGTCTTGGGAGAAGGTCTATTCCTTTGTTGACCGTGAGAGCTTGTCATGGGCTAAGTTAGGACTCCCCTGCAGGGATTTGAACTTTCGAAAGCCGTGCCCGTGGTTATGGGCAGATGGGAATTTGTTAATGTCCGGTTGTAGATAACTTGAACCTTAACTTAATTAAAATGAATCAACAGTGTGAGTTACCGTGATGGTCTCTTCTCGGCGGAGTCCGGGAAGTGAACACGGTGTTGGAGTAATGCTTGCGCAGGTTGTCCTCTAGTTTCTCGCTCGCGCTTTGCCTCCTCTTCTCGCTCTCTTTTGCAAACAGGGTAGCCACCATATATGCTAGTCGCTTGCCGCTGCTCCACATATTTTCCTTGCCTTACCTATTTAAGCTTAAATAGTCTTGATAGCGAGGGTGCGAGATTGCTGAGTCCCCGTGGCTCACAGATTACTTCCAAACCAGATGCAGGGCCTGATGACTCCGTTCCAGATGACGCGCTTGAGCTCAAGTGGGAGTTCGATGAGGACTCACGCCGATACTACGTGTCTTTCCCTGATGATCAGTAGTGGTGCCTAGTTGGGGTGATCGGAACCGTGTCGCATGTTGGGTTATCTTTTATTTTGGCGCCGTAGTCGGGCCATGAGTGTTTGAATGTTGTAATGTTATTTATGCACTTTGATTGACGTGGCGAGTGTAAGCCAACTATGTTATCTCCCCTTTCATTATATATATTACATGGGATGTTGTGAAGATTGCCTAACTTGCGACATTGCTTTCAATGCGGTTATGTCTCTAAGTCATGCCTCGACACGTGCGAGCTATAGCCGCATCGAGGGCGTTACACTGTGTCCTCATCTGAAGAAGAATCTAACAACATTTCTGATGATCGTGAATAGATTGGAAAGGAGCTTGCTATGCTTATGAAGAAGTTCCAAAAATTCACCAAGAAGAAAGGCTTCAGAAAGTCTTCACGATCAAGCTCAAGGAATGATGAAGCTTCTGCTTATGACTACAAGAAAAGATCAAGCCACAAGTGCAAGAAACCTGGGCACTACATCTCTGAGTGTCCGCAGTGGGACAATGAGAACAAGAAGAAGAAGAAGAAGAGCAAGGAGTATGACTCTGACGACAAGAAGAAGAAGAAATACTCAAAGTCTTCTTCCAAGTCTTCCTCCAAGTCTTCATCACACAAGAAGAGCTCATCTAGCAAGGCACGTGCGTTTGTTGGCAAGGAAATGGATTCAGAGGAGGAGTCCGCTTCTGAGGAGGCGGAGGTGGAGTCTGAGGAGGAGTCCAATTCTGGCGTTGCGAGTCTGGCTACAACATACGTTGCCAAGTCCATCTTCAACACTGAAGACAATGACTCCATCACCGACACCGATGCAAATGACAAGGACTACTCTGCTCCTACCTACTGCTTCATGGCATGCGGTGCCAAGGTAAACACACGCACTACTCACTATCAAACATCTAGTGACGATGACTCTGACTGTGGTTCCAAACCCAGCTACAAAACACTCGCTAAAATTGCAACTGAACAACAGAAAACCATGGAACACATTCAAAAACTGTTAGACAAAAGCGATGATCTGTTAGACGCTGAAATGACTCGATCTCAGTCGTTAATTGAAGACATAAAAAATCTTCACGTTAAGTATGAGGAACTTGAAAGTCGTCATGAAACACTCTCAACAGCTCATGAAAGGCTTTCCTATGATTATCTTCAAAGGAAGCAAGATCTTGAGAAATTGAGAGCGGCTCATGAAGATCTTCAAAAAGAAAATGAGTTGCTTCGCGCCGAACAGATCAGTTCAGCTCAGGAAGGATTTGAACCACCATGTCTTAAATGCATTGAGCGTGATAATGCTACTTCTGTTGCTGAATGTTCTACTGCTGCTACTATTGCAATATCTTCAACTATTGATGTGGGAACTAACCCCTCTGCTGAGGATACCACTGCTATTGCTGATGAGAATGCTAGGTTGAAGACATTGCTTGAAACATGGATGTACAAAAGTCTCAAAGGGCATCAGACACTATGTGATGTCCTCAAAAGGCAGATCCTGAACCGAAACCCTAGGAAAGAGGGTGTTGGGTTCGTAAGGAAAATGAATGCTGATGGCTCTTACTGGAAACCTGAGCAGTACCCCAAAACCACATGGGTTGCTGCAAAGGAACCTTCAGCAGATCCATCCAGTCTATCTGGCTTCACTTGTGCTAACCCCATTGTCATTGATGAATCCTTTGATGCAAACTATAAACTATTTAAGAATCAGAATGGTAAAGTGTTTGCCAGGTATATTGGTACTAACTGCAGGAATGGACCGTCTATGAAGAAGATCTGGGTGCCCAAAAAGTGTTTGGAGAATCTTCCTGTGAATGTCATCATGACACCACAGGTCAAGAAGACAAACCCCAGACCACAGGCTTCATACGGTCCAAAGGCTTCATACAGACAGAGGACTCACCTGAGTCGCACTAACGCAAATGTTTTGCAGGGAAGCCATACTCAGGCCTATAAATATGAGCGCGGTTCATCAAACCGCCATGTTCATAAGACCAAGAACTATTCTGCTTATTCTTATGAGTACTATTGTCCTCCTGCAAGACTTTTTGCTAGGGCTCCAAAGCCAAAGTTCTCAGATGCTGCACTTAGACTTATTGCTTCTAAGCCACCCTTGAATATGTGGGTGGCTAAGAAAGCTTAACTCTCTTCTGCAGGGAAGGGTCTCTAGCAGAAAACCAAAATCGTCTGACGCTATTGCTGGGGACCTTAAACATCTAGTAGGGCGGAAGATCAAATGCCCAAATGGTCTTATTATGTACTTCGTTCCTAAATCGCTTGCTACTCGCCCTATCAGTCAAAATCTCGATCTCAGCTTTCATAACCCACTAGTTCGTCAAATGTTTTTGCTTCACAACTCTTTTTGTGAAGCCTATCCCCCTAACTGCACTGTAGGGTACGACACCAGCGGCTTCAGAATGGATTATTGATAGTGGGTGTGCCAATCACACGACTGGCAAGAGAAGCCTTCTTATGGACTCAACCTTACGTCCATCCGACAAGAGTCACATCACATTTGCTGACACTGGTAAAAGTAAGGTATTGGGTCTAGGTAGAGTTGCAATCTCAAAGGATCAACACATGGATAAAGTCATGCTTGTTGAATCCCTTGGTTTCAACTTAATGTCTGTCTCAATGCTTTGCGATTTAAACATGATCGTGATGTTTGGAAAATATCGTTGCCTTGTTCTAATGGAATTTGACAAGTCTCTAGTGTTTGAAGGGTATAGGAAAGATGATTTGTACGTGGTAGATTTCTCAGCAGGACCACAACTTGCCGTATGTCTTCTGGCAAAAGCTTCAGAATGCTGGCTCTGGCATCGGAGGCTAGGGCATGCTGGCATGAGGAACCTCCACACCCTTGCAAAGAAGAAGCATGTCATAAGCATCGAGGGCGTCAAGTTCAAGAAAGATCACTTATGTGGTGCCTGTGAAGCAGGAAAGATGACGAGGGCCAAGCATCCCTCGAAGACAATCATGACAACAACTCGACCCTTCGAACTGCTCCACATGCATCTTTTCGGTCCCACTCATTACTCAACTCTTACTACTACTGCTTGTCTCTATGGCTTTGTCATTGTTGATGATTATTCTAGATATACTTGGGTACACATAACCCTCTACAAGACTGAAGTGCAGGATGTCTTCAGACGCTTCACCAATCGAGCAATGAACAACTATGGCGCCAAGATAAAGCACATCAGAAGTGACAATGGCACTGAATTCAAGAACACTGGCCTTGATACATATCTTGATACTTTGGGCATCACACATGAATTCTCAGCTCCGTACACGCCACAGCAGAATGGCGTCGTCGAACGCAAGAACAGAACACTCATTGAGATGGCCCGAATGATGCTTGATGAATACAAGACTCCAAGAAAATTCTGGCCTGAAGCCATTGATACTGCATGCCATACAATCAATCGTGTTTATCTTCACAAGCTTCTGAACAAGACATCTTATGAGCTCCTTACTGGCAAGAAGCCAAATGTCAGTTACTTCAGAGTATTTGGCGCCAGGTGCTGGATCAAGGATCCACATCACACTTAAAAATTTGCACCAAAAGCACATGAGGGTTTTATGCTTGGATATGGAAAGGATTCGCACTCCTACAGAGTCTTCAATCTCTTTCATTATAAAGTGGTTGAAACAGTGGATGTGCGGTTCGATGAGACTAACGGTTCACAAAGAGAGCAACTGCCAAATGTGCTAGATGAAGTTCCATCCAGTGAATCAATCAAACTTATGGGAACTGGAGAAATCATACCCTTTGAAGCTCAACCTGAAGAGGAACTTATCATCTCCGCACCTGATCAACCTAAAGACAATGCGCAGCTTGAAGACAATCCCTCTAACAATGACAATGATCAGCAAGAACAAAATCTTCGCCCTGTACATCCTCGTGTTGCAAATGAAGTGCAGATTGAGAGAATAATTGATAGCATCAATGCACCCGGTCTGCTCACTCATTCAAGGGCAACACAGCTAGCAAATTTCTGTGGGCACTTCGCATTCGTCTCAATAACAGAACCCAAGAAAGTTGAAGAAGCCTTCATGGAACCTGAATGGATTCAAGCTATGCAAGAAGTGCTTCAACAGTTTGAGCTGAATAATGTATGGGAACTGGTTAAGCGTCCTGATCCTCGGAAGCACAATATAATAGGCACCAAATGGATATACTGCAACAAGCAAGATGAGCATGGTCAAGTTGTCAGAAACAAAGCTCGTCTCGTTGCTCAAGGATATACTCAAGTGGAAGGGATTGACTTCAATGAAACATTTGCTCCCGTGGCTCGACTTGAAGCCATATCCATACTGCTGGCCTATGCAAATCATCATAACATACTTATATATCAAATGGATGTGAAGGCACTGTATGGCCTCAAACAAGCCCCTCGGGCTTGGTATGACACACTCAAACACTTCCTGAAAAGCAAAGGCTTCACACCTGGTTCCCTCGACCCCACTCTCTTCATGAAGACATATGATGGTGAACTGTTTGTGTGCCAAATATATGTGGATGACATTATCTTCGGCTGCACCAATCAGAAATACAGTGAAGAATTTGGATATATGATGCAAGAGCAATACCAGATGTCCATGATGGGAGAGCTGAAGTTCTTCCTTGGTCTTCAAATACGACAGCAACGCAACAACATCTTTATATCTCAAGAGAAGTATCTCAAAGATTGCATGAAGAAGTTCGGTATGCAAGACTGCAAAGGCTTCACGATGCCAATGCCAGCCAAACATCATCTGGGTCCCGACGATAATGGTAAAGAGTTCGATCAAAAGGTATACCGCTCCATGATTGGTTCTTTACTTTATCTATGTGCATCTAGGCCAGATATTATGCTTAGTGTTTGCATGTGTGCTCGATTCCAAGCGGCACCAAAGGAATCACATCACTTAGCTGTGAAGCGAATTCTTCGATATTTGGCTTACACCCCAACTCTAGGATTATGGTATCCAAAGGGCTCAGAGTTTGATCTAGTTGGATTCTCAGATGCTGATTATGCTGGTGCAAGATGGGCCGCAAGTCTACATCAGGCACATGTCATTTTCTGGGACGATCACTTGTATGTTGGTCTTCAAAGAAGCAGAACTGTGTATCTCTCTCCACTGCTAAATCTGAATACATTGCTGCTGGATCTTGCTGCGCTCAGCTTCTGTGGATGAAGCAAACACTCAAAGACTATGGCATTCATCTGAAGCAAGTGCCACTCTACTGCGACAACAAAAGCGCCATCAAGATTGCCAACAACCCAGTTCAGCACTCAAAGACAAAGCACATTGAGATTCGTCATCACTTTCTCAGAGATCATGTTGTGAAGGAAGATATTGATATCATACACGTCAACACTGAAGATCAATTGGCAGATATCTTCACCAAGCCCTTGGATGAGAAGAGATTTTGCAAGTTACGGTGTAAGCTAAATATCTTGGAATCCTCAAATGTCCTGTGATTAGGCACACATCCTAACACTTTTGCATATTGATGACTTAGATGTGCAACACACGAAGTAAAGTATATCTTCAATCAATGAAGACATGCATTCTAAGTGTGAATACATTAATGAGGAATTTGACTTCGGAGCGCCACAATAATTGTGCGCCGTGTCTGGGTCTAATACTTCCTATACGGTGGGTAACGCCACCACCAAATGTTCTATTTGAAGTGTTTCACTCATGGCGTTACATTTGCTATGTCTTCACATTTGGTCTGGCTTCAATCTCAACATGTCTTCATGATTATCTTCACTATGTTGATTATATATATATACTAGTGTTCTGTTCTCTATAGCATTCACTTATAGCTATGTCTTCTTGTTGAATCTTTTGAACTAAGTGAATGTGATCGGACCCTAACCTCTTTATGCTTTCTATCTTAAACTCTATCTCTCCAAATCATATGCATTTTCTTGAAACTGTCAAATGTCTTCTCTGCGTCCTTGTCAGCAGAAGATACAGAGACAAACATTAAGTCTGCTTTCAATGCTAATTCCTTCACCTGAAACCCGGAGAAGTGGGAACGACCACCCGACAATCCAGGCATGCGTGGGATGTGGAACAACCTCCGATATGCTGCATGATGACCACGTGTTCCTCAGATGTGAATTGCCAGGGGCACCTGTGTAATAACACTGAGCCGCCCCTGTCCCTATAAATACACGCCACACCATAGTCATTATCTCTTCTTCCACTCTCGCACGAACCCTAGCGCCACCGCTAGCCCTTGACGACGCCGGCGTCGAAGCGCTTAGCTGCCGCAACCTCTCCGACGCCGTCTTCACGCTGACCACGGACATCGTCTTCTCCGCCGTCGCCGTAGGTGTCCTCCGTCGCCAAGTTAGGGCACGGACGATCGAACTGCTCGGCCTCCTCTTCCACTCCGTCTAGCAGTTCCTTGTGTGGTAAATAAAAACCTCCTTTTTACGGCCCCTTTGATCCTACAGATTCGTCACTTTCTACCACAAGTGGTTTTTGTTCACACATGTTGGATCCACTTCATACTGCATCTCATAATATGCCTAGTATACTCACTTATGCTTCACAAAGTAGTTAGATTCCTCACTTGTACTGATCCATGGATTCATACAAATCTGGAACCAACTCCTTATCTATGAGTGAATGTCTTCGCATGATGAGGTCAATGTCTTCTAAACTGATTTATCTTCAAAATCTTCTGAGAATGCATATGACCTCTTCCCCTTCCCTCGCACCTTAATGCTGTCACAGGTACAGGTCCGTGGGAGAATCCCTTGGTTCTCATAGTCTGCATTCATTTGCAGAATTCTTACAGTATCATATAAATTCTCCTGAAGCCAGTTCATGTTTGTCCAGCAAGCGAAAGCCTTTGAAGCCTTTGAACGTGTTGAAGCCATTCAGTTTGAAGTTCATGGCTGCAGAGAAATCAGTAAGGAAGGGTGGCAGACAGCGTCGTGGGGGAACATCAAGAGATTTGCCTGATGGCCTCTCAGAGCTTTACAAGACAGATCCTGAAGAGGATTACAATCAGCGCAAGACCTGAATCCAATGTATTCGAAGATATTGGGCAGAACAATGGTTCAAATACCGGTTTGTGACCTAGGAATATGCTGAGAAAAATGCCATCAAGCGACCGTGGGGAGACATCCTATACAAGAATCTTCAACCCAGGTCCAGAGAAGAAGCCATTGAACAAGGCTTCTATCCCTGCATGGTCTGTGGGCCACAGCCTGCAGATGCACACCCATCGTCACTACTATGGTGTCGTGACGACAATCTGTTCAAGCGCAACTTCCAATTTGCCAAGAACTCAGCGAAGCAGAACAAGAAGTCTTTGGGATTAGACTTCAACCCTGGTCCCTCTACTCCTCGTGCTGATGGAACTCGTGAAGTTGAACCCAATCTTCTTGGGCCCTTCTACAACTTGGAAGGTATCATCACTCATATCGTGGTTCAAGGGACAGCCGTGAATGAGCCTGCAGATGACGCTGAATCAGATGAAGCGCCTGCAGCACCGAAGCCAAAGAAGTTGAAGCAGCCTAAAGCTTCAAAGCCTACATCTGCACCAAAAATCTCACGGGCGAAGCCACTGGCTACTGCACCTCCTGAAGACAGTGTGCAGTCTGAAGATTTGTCACGCATCTCCAAGCCCTATAAAGTCAAGATGCCTCTGCCACACACCGGCCAAGAACTGACTGCTGCTGCTATTCTGCGCAATGATGCCATTGATCTATCCAGTGATGAAGATCTTGCAGATGACGCTCTTGAGCAACTGATCAAGAGCAAAGAAGAAGCAGAAATCTTCAATGATCTGCCTCTCTTTGACGTGGCAATCATCCACAACTTCATTGATGAGTGGTTTGACACGCCCAACCTCAGCTTCAAAGATCTGCAACTTCCAATTGGCCTCAGTGTCGCCTTCCATGGCGCCATTGCTTCAGAGCTAGCTCTAGCTCAGCGCATCGTCGAACTGAAGCAAAAGATTGACTTTGAGAAAGCTCAGTTCAAGAAGCATATGGCCAAGCTCAGCGTGCAAGAGGTGAAAAACTTTAAGATTATGCTGCACGAGCTCAAAGAAGCCTTTCTCAAGAAACGTGCAGAAGCTCAGGGTTCTCGTGAGCGCATGAAGAGCCTGGCTGACAAGTGTGTGCAAGCCTACAATGAGGCTGAGAAACGCAAGGCCCTTGGGCGCCCTGGCATTGACCCCAGGATGGCTGCAAAGCAGAAGAAGAAGAAGCCCGCTATGGCCGAACCCAACGCACCAAGCCAGGAAGCACATCCCATTG
Organism: Triticum dicoccoides; assembly: GCF_002162155.2. Classification (NCBI taxonomy): domain Eukaryota; kingdom Viridiplantae; phylum Streptophyta; class Magnoliopsida; order Poales; family Poaceae; genus Triticum; species Triticum dicoccoides. The sequence continues at coordinate 36,508,341 of NC_041384.1, read as the reverse complement.
TCTTCCCAACTAGCATGACTGGCTTGAAGCCAAAGGCCAGGTCAACCGCTTCAGAACTGAAGAAGATGAGGACTGCTGAGGCTGAAGCCAGAAAGAGGAAACATTCTGAAGCTTCTGATGCTGCTCCCTCCAAGAAGAAGAGGAAGACCAAGAAGGAATGGGCTGCTCCCACAGAGCCCTTAATTGTTGAACCCATCTCCATGGTTTGCCCTGACGCTGAACATCAAGAGCGCCAACTGACTGTCCATGAGCCTGCTTCCACAGAGGCTCATGAAGCTGAAGACTTTCCAGCAGCTGATCCCACCGCTGCTGAAGACATTGGTCACCATGACCATGTTGAAGATGATGCACTTCTTCCTCAGATCGAGCACCAACAGGTATCATCGCCTGTGCTTACGCATAGCAAACTCATCAGCATTGGTCGTCCTCTGACGCCAATTGCTCATGATGCATCATGGGCTGATCACCCACAAGCACAAGAGGAAGATGACTTTGAGGCCAAGCCAACTCCAACTCCACAGGCGTTGCCAGCGTTACGCAGGCTTCGCAAAGGACCAAGGCCTCTAGTCTTCGAGTCTGAAGCTAAAGCTTCTGAAGACATTCCGGCTGCATCAGCCAATGAAGAAACCCCAAGAGTTGCTACACCCCCATCTCACCAAGAAGCTGTTCTCGAGGAGAATGTGACTGTGACCGACCCTCCATCTCATCAAGTGGAGGTTGAAAATCTTGAGGCTGCCACCACCAAAACAAATGAAGCCACTGACGTTGTCATGGCTGAAGCAAATGTGGAGCCTACAGCAACCCAAGAACCAGAAGTCAGCGAAGCCAATGATGCTACTGCTTCTGTTCCTGCGCCTGCTGCTGGTCCTCAGTTTAACTATCATGTTGAGCATAGGCCTCAGGTACAGAAGCCAATTCCAAGGTTGCCCAAGTTTCCAGGTCCTGCATCAACACCTGGATCCTTCAATGTCAATGGCTTCAAGGCAAACAACACTTTCTTCAATAGCTCCAAGAACCCCTACTCAAGGGAAAGAATATCTTCTGATCGGTTCTAGAGCTATCCGCGGCGAAGCTATTACTCCTGCATTCTGTACAATCAAGGTCGTATCTTCCCACATAAGTGTCTTGACACCGAAGCAATAGCTGGTCTGCCCTGTCTGGAAGAAGCTCTGGATTGCTTCAAAGAGGTTGGATTGTTGCCATTTGTCACCGACCAAGAGCACTGGAATGAAGAGTTGCTGCTCCAATTCTATGCCACACTTCACATCCGTGGGTACAACAGAGATCCGAAGACTTGGGTCCTGGAGTGGATGACAGGAAATGTTCATCACGAAGCCAAAGCCTTTGATATCATTGAGCTCACTGGTCTTCCCACTCCTGGCGATCTCTACGAACCTGGTTGTCAGCTTCACAGTGATGCTATGGAGAGCATCTTTCATAAGCCTGAACCAAACATGAGTCAGATGCTCAGTATGATGAAGCCCTTGCCACAAGATGCTGCATATCCTAAGGAGTTCTTTGTTGAAGACCTTGAGTATCTGCCAAGGACTATCTATCACATCATAAGGCGAACTCTCTGGCCCATCAAAGGACATTCTCCACATGCCAAGCTGGAAGGTGCAATGAAGACTTTGGTCTTCTATATTCTTCATGGCAAATGCTTTAATGCACAAGACTTCTTCATCCGCCAACTTGCTGCATCAGGCTCTGATCTCTTTGGCTTGAAGTTCTACGCTCCATGGATAATGCGGCTGATTAAACTCCACTCCGCTATCTCATATCAGCCATCTGCTCGCAATCATCGGATCTTTCTGCCTGATGTGGATATGTCCGTTGAAGCCATTTATCCTAAGCCTGCCAAGGAGCCTCTTAGTCTTCAGAATGCGGAGCATCAAAGTTTCTCTCAGAACATTGAAGGAGTTGAAGCAGTCACTCATGTTTATCCTCTGGCTGGAACTACACGTGCACCTCATCATGCCCTCACTGAAGCCACCGAAAGCACTATTGCCCAACGACCCAAGAAGCGATCTTGTGTTCTCAATGACCGAGAGCTTCTGGTGGCTCTTCATCAAAAACAGGATAGGCATCATGACTGGCTGAAGCGCCAAATGCAAAGCCTCTTGGTGGATGTTAACCGCATTCGCAATCTTGCCACCAAGAATGCCTTTGTTGCCCATGAAACCTCTCGACGCACATGGAAAGGGCTGACGCTTATGTGCTCTGAAGATGATCTTCAAGAGGATGGCTTCTCTGAATGCTTCAAGTTTGACTCCACACCTCCTCGAAGGGCAGTGCTGCGACGAACTCCATCTCTTGAAGACTCTGAGTTCTCTTCCTCTGCGACAACTGTGAATGCCAGAGTGATCGAGGACGAAGACGATGCTACTTCACCGCCCCCTCCTTCAGCACGCTTCGACACTGCTCCCAGTTCTTCTGCACCGCCGAACACCACCGACGACCCTGCTGCTACACCTACTCTTCATGGGAACAAGTAGATGCTCTATGTCTTCAACCTTTCTGGTCCTTACTGACAAAAGGGGGAGAAGCATATGAGTTTGATAGTCTTCAAGCGGGTCCACATGGGCGGTTGCTTTATATTTTTCCTAGTGTTTACAACATTTGGTTCTTTGAGTTGTAACACCTAAACTCGATGGTCATCTGCTACTTATTTGCTACTTTGTGATGCGATGATAAATTCCGCATGTGCGACGATAAATTCTGCACTTAGATCATTTTGCAGATGTCCATTTTCCATTATGCATGTCATTATCTTCACATACCTTCACATGCATAATGAATTGTCGTCATAAGTTGAAGAGGATCTCCACAAGTACAACCTGCCATGTGCATTTGCATGCCAAAAGCAAATTACTTATATGCACATCTTCAGGGGGAGCCCTTGCAACTTATGAAGACAATTCCTTATCCTTTACAATTTCACATATTATATTCCCCGTTGAAAACTCCAACTAGTTTGTCATCAATCACCAAAAAGGGGGAGATTGTAAGTGCATCTAGTGCCACCCCTAGTTGGTTTTGGAGTATTGGCGACAAACCTAGTTGAGGGACTAATGTGTTTGTGAGAATTGCAGGATAACACAGGTAGAAGTCCCTAATTGATTCGGTTTTCCTACCAGAGATGACCCCTAAAAATGTATGAAGACATTGATGTCAAAGGTGGTATGTGAAGATATTCACATTGAAGACTATGACAAGAGAAGACATCGCATGAAGCCTATGGAGCTCGAAGACTCAGATCTTTCGTAGTTCTTTTTCTTCTTTATTGAGTCATAGGAACCACCGTACTGTTAAGTGGGGTCCAAGAGAAACAGTCAGAATGACTGAAGTGATGCTTAACCAAAACCTATGTCTTCGAGTGAAGACTATGAGAGCAAATCTTGTCCAGAGTCGGACAAGTCAGCTTTGCTTGTAGCCCAAGTAAAGTTGCCGTGTGTGTTCGAAATCTGACCATTGGAACACGTGTCAGTTCCTTAGTGACCCAGGGTCATTTCGGACAAATCAGGTCGGGTTGCCTAGTGGCTATAAATAGCCCACCCCCTACAACCATAAACGGTTGGCTGCTTAGAGTGAGAGTACGGCTTTTGTCGTTTGAGAGCAACCCACCTTGAAGCCTTCGAGAGAGAATTCCTTGCGAGGATAAAGCCCTAACCACCCAGAGCCAAAGAGTGTTAGGCATCACTTAAGTCTTCCTGTCTGTGTGATCTGAAGACTTATTACACTTGAGGACTGTGAATCCTCCAGCCGGTTAGGCGTCGCGTTCTGAGCATCCAAGAGTCATGGTGGATCGCCGGTGAACAAAGTCTGTGAAGGTTTGGGAGTCTACCTTGAAGACTTACCAGAGTGATTGGGCGAGGTCTGTGTGACCTTAGCTCAAGGGGAATACGGTGAGGACTGGGTGTCTTGAGCTGCGTGTTCAGGACTAGGTGTCCGGGACTGTCACTACTAGGGAAAAGGCTAGCAGCAGCGCGGGTTTTAGGCCTATCAGCAGCGCGGGTACCCGCGCTACCAATAAGGCACTACAACTAATGTATAGCAGTAGCGCTGGTCCACCCGCGCTACTGCTACACAAATGTTGCAGCAGCGCGCTTAAAGGAACCACGCTGCTGCTAATAGCTATAGCGCGCTTCCCCTGTGCGCGCTACTGCTACAACCGCGTTGCTGCTAACTTTTCTCCACTCGCTACTGCTAATTTTAGTAAATTTTTCGGCATATTTGTGTTGTATTTGAACAGGCTTTATAGAAGAATCTTTAGCACATACAAATGTCATCATGATACACATACAAATGCCTGCGAGACCACAAATGTAATCATAGCATATACATACAAATAGTCTCGTCATAATCATCATCCAACACAAAGTGGTATCTTGTCATCATCTCGAAAATAGCGATACATGCAAGTCTCGAATACTTGCAACTACAACGTCATCCATCTAAACAAAGGTATACGCGAGAAGAGCTATCACTATGAGTGAGAGCGGAACTATGGAGTACATGAGATGGCGGTTACGAGTCCTCTCTCGCGCTAGCGTGAACCTCAAGTAACTAGCTTCTCCTTCTTGTCTGCTTTTGAAGCCTTTATGGCTGGCGTCCGAGAACCCATTCACTTGCGCTTGACACTCACGCCACTCGTTGTACACCCCCAAAACCTTCCCTTTGTACACGACATAGCAGTTCCATCTCGCCATCAGGAAACTAGGTACCTGTTAGAGATGCATGTTCATGAAGAGGATGTACAATCATATATATGCAACAAAATATACTAGAGAACACCGAAAAAGAAAGGGTTAGCAACTAGATGCAACATACAGTACACAAATTAATTAACTAGAGGTACGCAGGTCATCGTACGCAAACTAACAAAGTAGCGTTACGCAAGTTCGGCAGGGATCGTGGACATCATAAAGTTGCATCACTACAAATAGTATACAAGTTCAACCGACACATATCATCATCATCGGCATCATAAATCACTAGAAGTTCCATCCTTCCATATCATCGAGGATGGACCCTAGCTTCTTGAACGGCGTGAGGTCTAGATGTTGCATGCCTATGCAAGTTCGGACGTCAGCTCGCGATATAGGGCCGTGGTTGAACATCCCCTTCTCATCGACGACTTCTTTCACGATGATCGTCGCAATGTCGCTTTGGATGCGAAAGAAGTCATCTCTAAGTTTATAATCCGCTTCTCCATGAGATTCTAGCCACTTGTGGATATGATCATCATTTCTGCTTCTCATGCGAAGCTTTTGGTGATCCATGTTGAACTGATTCATGAGATGGAGGATGTACAATCCATCATTCTTGCTTGGTTTTGGGACTTGGATGCAGGAGAAGTTAGTTTTATGCGCGAAACCCATCTTCTTGTTCCTTTGTTTCCTGATCTGCATGTGGCCACCTCTAAAGCTGAAGCCTTGGAGAGCATCATCTAGAATATTCATTATGTGGGTGTAGTCTTTTTTCTCGTAGTCTCTGGAAGGGTCAAAATACACGGCGTGGGAGACATGCGGATAAAGAACGATAAGGACGGCGCGCCCGTTGTTGCGGGGAAAAGACACCTCAAATTATTCACCATAGAGAGAGAAGGAATGATTGAAATGTATGAAAGGGTTGTTCGAAACTGACTTACTTTGGATGATAAGGCACGAGGACAATTTCCCGGTCCTTATTCTATACCATGAAGTTTTGGAGGTAGTCCCTAGCAGTTTCACGCTCAAAGTCGCCGAGACTCAAGAAAGACTCGTGCATGTAGTACGGATCCACCACACAGATTTGCGAGACTTCTTCACTGTTCATGACAGAGCTCATATGTAGCGCAAAAAGGTGGACGATTGTAAAATCGAGCCGCCTTGTCAGAAACATCTCAAAGATATGGTCAAACCGCAGGAAGAACACCTCCGCGGGCTGTGTCTCGATGTAGCACTTCCCCTCAGGCACACAAGCCGCGTATATCGGATATCCTGGATCCTTTGAGGCTAGTAGGCTTTTCTCAGTTGACAGCACATGGTCGTGCAGTCTCCTGAGATCCCCTGATAGTGCCTCCAGTGGTTTTGGCGGTAGCATCGGCTCGCCCGTGAGATGGAACATGGCCGCACCTTTCACGGGTACACGCTCTTCGGAATGCATCATTTGGCTGCTATGTGCTCTGGCTTGTTTGGAGGCAGCTATCTTCCCCGATCTCTTTCTCTCCTTTTTCTTGGGTACACCTTCTAGACCCTTCCTTAACCCTTGCCCCAGTGTTCCTGGGCTAAGTACTGTACGACCCTCGCGCTGGGATAGTTGAGCCTGTGTTGAGGCGGCATCTTCAGGCGTGTCCTGTGAGGATTTCATGAAGAGAGACTTTTTGCAATCCCTGCTACGACCTTCCTGCCCGGGCATATCATCCATATCCTCATTAGCAAGTTGATATCCCGATTCGTCATATGGTTGACTCATCAATTCTATGTCACAGTCATACGCGTTTGTATTGAGGAAATCCATAGGGTCGACCTCCGTCTCATCATCCATTCTCTGTTCTACAGGACAAATTACATCAGCCAACACTATTGCACCCCCTTCATCATGTCGTCCGCCGCTCTCACCCGGCACTACAGGAGCTGTTAATTGCGTAGGCGGGGTGGTGGTCTGCGCACATGCTTGTTGATGTGTGGTTATTGGTGTGCTCTCGGCCGGCTCCAGACGAATAAGATTCTTCGGCCATAGCAGCACTCAACCCTTGCAGCTTCCAATCCGTGGCGGAGTCTCGTCGTCCGCTCCCACATGCTGTACTGGAGGAGGCAAATCCTCGTGCCCCGATTTCACACTGGACAAGCTAACCCTGAAGTGCCCAGCAGGGATCGGCTGGTTGTGGAACATGGGTTGCAAGGGGTCCATTATCATCCCCTTTCCCACGTCCACCTTCTGGCCTTTGATCAAGTAGAGTATGGTGCATGGGGTTTCTTTCGCCTGCAAACACATATGTTTGTGGCGTAAAACATCTGAAAGGCAACAAAAATGGAATATTATATATATATATATATATATATATATATATATGTTGGTGTGACATGTAATTACCGTGACGGCGTCGAGCTCAACCAAAGACAAAGGCCCACCAAGCGCGCCAGAGACTGAGGACGGGCTGCTATGAGCGGGAGCGGCTGCGAGAGGAGGCCCAGTTGCGTGAGCAAGTGATGGTGCGATGGTGGTGTTGTTCATGGAGTTGCTCCCGACGAAACTGGGCAACGGGAAATCATCTACCGTCTTGTCTGGATTTTCCTTCGTCCAGTTGATGATAACTGGAACCAAGTTAGTAGCAAAATCATTTCTACAGGCAGTTATAGCTGCATTGACTGCCTGCTGTAGCAACTCATATTTGTCCTCGGCTGCTTTTTTCACGTCCTCAGCTGCTTTTTTCTCGACCGCAAGCTTCACCTTCGCGTCGATGTCCGCCTGACTAAACTTCTTTTTCTGCTTCTTGGCCTCCGGGCCCTCGTTGTAAAACACCTTCCACGTGGCGCCATCTCGAGCGCCATGCACACGACCATATTGTGGCCGCTGGCCCAAAGGGAGTCCCTTAAGTTCGTTCAAGGCCCGGTTGAGAGGGGTGTCCCACTTGGGCCTCATCGGAGAAGTAGGGTTTTCGGCTGCAAGCTGGTGTTGCTTCTCCAGTAGTCTAATCAATTTCCTCGTGATCTTGTCCATGTAAAAAACCTTTTTCTCCTTGTCAGCGGGCCCTGATGAAGTCATGCTCCAAGGGGTTTGTGAACTTTGCGAAGGGGTCTGGGAGACCCGCGGCTTCACGTTCCGCGTCCTCCTTATCCCATATGGGCCTTTTACCGAGGTAGCCACGGCTTCTGAGGCGATGCTTCCCCGTGTTCCTTTGCTGAAGGCTCTTGAATTTCGCAGCCTTAGCCTTGGCGTCCTCGGTAGCGCAAGTGTCCTTGAACTTTTCGAACTCCTCTTCCGTAAGTGTCGGATTTTCCTCCAGAATCTTGGACAGGGGTTCCTCAGCCTTAATAGCTCGTTTCACCCTCGATTTCCAGGAGGCCAAATCATTGCTGAACATGCCCATGGCGTGATTGTTAATCTTTTTCATCTTCGGATCATCCCACGGTTATTCTATGTTATCATCCCGGTCGGGGAACTTGAATCTCTTGTGCAACTTCGTTAGGAGCAACTGCGTCAAATGTTCTTTACTCCTTAAGTCATCGTCATTGATGCTCACGCATTCCCGTAGGATGCATCCTACTTGGTTCCCATAGCACTTGCGAGGTTCTTCCGGCTCTAACGGCTCAAACTTGCCAGGTGCCATCTTTGTGATCACAAGTCGTCCAATCCCTAGTTTGTTAGGTTTTCGTATCCTTTGCTTCTTATGCCTCTTTTCGGTACCGGCATTGGCGCCGGTATCTTCCTCGGCGGTACCTTCCCCACCGGTCTCGGTGCCGCCATCGGTGTCGGCGCCGTCGGTGTCAGTGTCGGCGTCAGTACCATCATTGAGGCGGACCTGTAAACCTTGCTTAGCAGTCAAAAAGTCAAGGTAGTCTTGTTCACCCTCATAATCCATCTCGTCTGCATCTTGGTCAGAAGGCCCAGTTTCTTCGTTGTTCGACATGTTTCCTATGATTAAGTGTCCTCATTTATTTCTAAAAGTATGAATAAATGAGAAATGAGATAAAAAAGAAATCTATGTGCCAGCACTCGATATGCCAACTATGTAGCACAAATCATGCCTTTATTCACGGGAAATTTCGGCATGACCTTTGCTAAAAAATGGACATATCGAGCGCCTGAAATTCACCGGAACGGAAATGAATCAACATTCCGGCGTAATATAGGCAACTCGGATCATTTACCAAAACATGACATGTCCAAAACATGACATATCCACATATCACATGTCCAGTTCAAATTTGCATATAAATTCAGCAAATTTTGAAACCTATCTAAATTCATAACTAAATAGATAACCTAATTAACATAACTAAAACCTGAGTAAATTAACCCTAGCTAGAAGAGAGAG
>NC_041384.1:36481297-36498925 GCF_002162155.2 Triticum dicoccoides | reverse complement strand
AGAGGTGGGATGAAGCAGGGAGAGGGAGAATTTTGGGTTAAGTGAACGTAGCAGTAAGGCGTTTACACGAAACGCGCTACTACTACCTTGACTAGCTGTAGCTCTTTTTCACTAAAGCACTGCTGCTATAACCAGTTTCCCTTTTTTCTTTTCCTCAGCATAATAGGAACATATATATTACATCATTGGACCCTTGCATAATAATGGCTAAGTGTGTATACAAAATAGCAACATATATATATATTACATCATTGGACCCATGCATAATAATGGCTAATTAAGTGTGTATACAAAATAGGAACATACATATATATATTACATCATTTGACCGATTCCTCAACGCTGACGTTTTCGTTTTTGAGTCAGCTTCTTTCCCTTCTTGTTCGTCGAAGAATAATTGAGCCCCTCATTGTGACTTTGCCTTTTCCATGGAGTACGATTTTTCTTTGGTAATGTAGTATTGATTCTTCTTTTGACGTATACTTCATCATCATCGTCATCTTCCCTCATTGGGTTTCCGTACTGATCATAGTCTTCCTCGTTGGCGACTCCATCCATTCCAATGATGTTTCTTTTGCCTTTCCTCACGACAACACGACTTGGATTGCATGGGTCGGTTATGAAGAAGCATTGTGTCACATGCTTAGCGTGTACCCATGGCTCGTTTTTTGCGATAGCGTTCACGGTAGCGCTCTTGGCGTCGGGTATAGTCATGGTAGTGAAAATCCGGCTTTCTCTTTCGACATTCTTAGCCCATCTGACACGAAACATCATCGTGTTGTGCAGTCCAGAGTAGTCAAGCTCCCAGATCTCCTCGACCCTTCCATAAAATCATTCAGTTGCGCTGTTGTCGCTGCCGGTCATGCATTCCATCGTCACCCCTGAGTTCTGATATTAATCACTGTCCATATCTTTGGCCTCCGTGTAGAATGTGTATCCGCTGATATCATATGCCTGATAGGTCACGAGGTTGGGCAAGGGGCCATATGCTAAGGCATATATGAGCAATCCGTCCTTAGAGCCCTCCTCCGGGGGAATAGCAATAATATGCTCTTTGAACCAATGCAGGAAAGTGGAGTTGTGCTCTCTAGTAACTTCGGCGTCCGTCCTGCATACCCCCCCGGTCACGATACTTCTTTGCGATAATTTCTTTGTGCAGTGCCACGAAAGGATCTACCTCGTCTAGGTGTTGTAGCACTACCAAGTATGCTCTGTCAAAGTCACTGGGTCGATCTGAGTATGCCATGTGCAGTTCCCTGCAACCGTTGCAGTGACCTTCTCCTTCGAGCCTCCCATCGTGCTTGTTAACGGGCAAACCAACACTAACACCAGGCGGCTGGTCTGCGCCATATAGAAAATTCTCACAGAAAGAGATGCACTCTTGTGTCAAATAGCCCTGGACGATGCTTCCATCCGGACGGGACATGTTACGAACAAATCCTTTGATGATCCCATTCATCCTCTCAAACGGCATCATGTTGTGCAGGAATGACGGCCCCAGGTCTATTATGTCATCCACAATGTGGACACACAGATGCACCATCACGTCAAAGAACGCGGGCGGGAAGTACATCTCAAGCTCATTCAGTATCACAACGATCTCTTCCTGTAGCCTTCGGAGCTGCTTCACACTGATCGACTTTCGAGAGATGACGTCGAAAAAGTTGCAGAGACCAATAAGCGTGTCACGGACGTGGTTGTCCATTATCCCTCTAAGGGCAACAGGTAATATCCGCGTCATCATCACATGACAGTCATGAGACTTCATCCCGCTGAACCTTTTCTTGTCCGTGTCTAGATATCTACTTATCTTGCCACAGTAACCGGAACTAACTTTGACTCCGGTAAGGCACTTAAAGAATTGATTGATCTCAGCCTGACTTAAGGTGAAGCAAGAAGGGGGGCAATAATCCTCATTCTTTATTTTCTTGCCCTTCTTCTCCCATGCTTCTATCTCCGTCTTTGTCTCGTCTGACATTTTACGTGGCGCCATGTGCAGATCTTCCCTGATTTCCAAATCTTGCAAGTCTTTTCATGCCTTCGGCCCATCCTTGGTCTTATCCGGCATGTTCATCAGTGTTGCGAGCAAGCTCTCAAGGACATTCTTATAGATATGCATTTGATCAAGGCAATGAGGTGTATCGAGTTTGTGCCAGTACTCCAAGTCCCAGAACACAGACCTCGTCTTCCATACCTTCAGCAGCGGCTCCGGCGCCTTTCTCATCATCTTTCCCGGCGCGGGGCACTCCTTCCAGTTTTTCAACAGCTCATCGATTTTGGCACCGCTCCGCTTATGTGGAGGTCCTCGATGCTCAGCATGACCATTGAATAGATCTCCACGGTTTCTCCATGGGTCGTCCTGTTCGAGCCATCTTCGATGCCCCATGTACACGATTTTCCCAGACCCGCCATCTTTCCTTGACGTTAGCTGCTGAGACGTCGTATCATCCATGCACCGCATGCATCCGCAATATCCATGGCACACCTGGCCTGCCACATATTCGTAACCAAGATAGTCGTGCACTGTCGTGATCAGCGTGGCTCTCATGTTGAAATACTCGCCTTTGCTGGCGTCCCATGTCTTGGCCGGTGTTTTCCATAACATGTCTAACTCCTCCTGAAGTAGCCCCAGATACAAATTAATATTATTTCCTGGTTGTTTCGGCCCTTGAATAAGCATGCTCATGTGGATGTACTTCGATTTCATGCACAACCAGGGGGGAGGTTGTACATCCATACAAACACGGGCCATGTGCTATGGTTTGTGCTCTGGTTGCCAAACGGATTCATGCCATCGGTACATGCACCGAGCACGATGTTCCTTGCATCACATTCAAAATACCGATAGAAGCTGATCAAAGCTCTCCACTGGCTTCCATCCTTGATGTGTCTCAGCTTCGGATCATCTCCATCGTCGGGCTTCTTCCTCTCCACGTGCCAGCGCATTAGCTTTGCTTCCTTGGGATCTACAAAATACCTCTGGAGACGGGGAGTGATCGGTAAGTACCATACCACTTTCTGGGGACATTTCTTCCCGGCCTTCTTGTATCGAGAAGCATTGCACAACGGACAACTTGTTTTTTCCACGTGCTCCTTCTGATAAATTATGCAATCGTTGATGCATGCATGGTATCTAATGTGTGGCAGATCAAGAGGGCACACGATCTTCTTGGCCTCATCAACACTACTAGGACATAGATTACCCTCGGGAAGAACATCCTTTAGGTACTTGAGATGCTCATCGAGGCTAGTGTCGGTCCATTTGTTTTTAGCCTTCGTCTTCAGCACTTCGAGCATGAAACTCAAGCGGGCCACCTCAGGATTGCAACCATCATACAATGGAGTGTTCGAGTCTACCACCAGTTGCTCCAGGTTAGCCTCCTCTCTAGAAGCAGCTCTCTCAGTACTCGTCTCCTTGCGAAGCAATGCTTGAACATGAGGGTCCCGCATGATTGAACTTAGTACCGACGAACTCTGCTGCGTGGAGTCCATGTCGTTCTCTCCGTCGCCATGTCCGGCCCCTTCTCCGCCACCATGTCCGGCCTCTTCCCCACCGCCATTATCGATCATCTCTTTGTCTTGCCCCGTGTCATCATTGCCTGCCCCGTCGGCATCCTCAACATCGTCATCCTCATCTTCAGTTATCCACCGAGTATAGCCATCCATGAAACCAGTCATGATCAGGTGCGCTTCGACATGACCATCGACATGGGGGTCAAGCCAAACTATTCCTTTGCATTTTCGACACGGACATAAAACCTCTGTCAGGTTATTTTCCTTCATGTCCTGCACCACCGACTGCAACCACCTGTCCACCATCGTTCCACTGACCATCGTGAACTCTGCACGGTAATAATAAACAAATTGATTATAAAAATGCATGCATTCATCAAAGTCATACAAAAATTCGGCATGACCTTCCTTAAAAGTAGGACATATATAGATCTAGAGTTTGCCCGGAATTCGCCGAAACAAAAATAAATCGACATTTCGGCAAAACATAGGCAACTCAAATGCACAATTTGGCGTCAACTCATGCCACACACACAATTTCCATAAAAATATCACACACACATGCATAAACATATTTCCATTTTGCAAAAGCATGAAATATTAATCACACCTCTATCTCGAGATCGAGCACACGGTGGAGATGATGATGTAGGGAGGTCAAAAGTGCACAAAGCTCTTCTTAACAAAGAAAGATCTAGTTAGGGGGCAAATAGGTCACTTAACTAAATTCTACATCTACCTAGCTAGCTAATTTGGGAGGAGACAACTTCAACTAGTGGAGGGGGGAGGAAAAAGAGAAAGGAGATGAATTAATGGAGGTGGTGTAGTTATAGCTAGGAGTAATGAAGAGAGAGAAAGGTAGGTAGAAGAGGGAGAGTAATGGGGGGAGAAGTATTGAGGAAGAAGAAGAGTGAGAGAGGGAGGATGTGGGAGGGTAGGGAAAAGGGAGGAGAGGAGATGGGGAGGGGGGTGGAAAAGGTGGTGGGTCCTGCGTCTTAGCAGTAGCGCAGGAGAGAAAGCGCGCTACTGCTAAGAGCGTAGCAACAGCGCGCTTTCCTGTCACGCGCTACTGCTAAACGGGCCAACCCTGTGCACATTTTCAAAATTAGCAGCAGGGAGGTGACAAAAAAGCGCGCTGCTACTATGGCATTAGCAGCAGCGCGCTCCCTGGCGCCGCGCTACTGGTAAACTTATGTCGTTGTGTACTGTCGGTGGATTTTTGTAGCTGCGCGGTTTAAGCGTCACGCGCTACTGCTAAGTTTGCACCAGTAGCGAGCTTTCCGTAGCCGCGCTGCTACTACTTAGCAGCAGCGCCTGTTTTTATGTCGCGCTGCTGCTAAGATTCCGTGTATAAGGTTTTCCCTAGTAGTGTGTGTGTCCTCAGGTTTAAATACCTAGCCGCCCTAACCAGACGTACAGTTGTCACAGCAACTAGAACTGGTCCAACAAATCATTGTCTTCAACGAGTCACTGGTTTCATCCTTCCTTTCCCTTTACTTACTGTTGGTCCTTGTGAAGTCATTGTATGATTGCACTATCTTTTGTCTTCACTGAGTGACTGCTTGTTCTGATTGGCTTCATAATATCTTCCTACCAGATCCTTACTACCTAGCTGCTATTAGTCATTGTGCTTTCACTTCATTGAATACTTGACTATGGTTTGCCTAGTGTAGTCTACCTTCCGCTGCGCGGTAATAGGTTTATTTCTATCGTTTGTCTTAGAAACTTCCACGTTTTGAAGACTTTCATAAAAATTGCCTATTCACCCCCCCTAGTCGATATAACGCACTTTCAAAGTCTATCCGAATCATGTTGGCAATTGCCGCATTTTATGAAATCTCGCAAATGGATAAACAAAACTACATTCCTTAATGGATTTATTAAAGAAGAGTTGTATATGATGCAACCGGAAGGTTTTGTCAATCCTAAAGGTGCTAACAAAATATGCAAGCTCCAGCGATCCATCTATGGACTGGTGCAAGCATCTCGGAGTTGGAATATATGCTTTGATGAGTTGATCAAAACATATAGTTTTATACAGACTTACAGTGAAGCCTGTATTTACAAGAAAGTGAGTGGGAGCACTATAGCATTTCTGATAAGTATATGTGAATAACATATTGTTGATCGGAAATAATGTAGAATTATTCTGCAAAGCATAAAGGAGTGTTTGAAAGGAGTTTTTCAATGAAAGACCTCAGTGAAGCTGCATAAATATTGAGCATAAAGATCTATAGAGATAGATCAAGACGCTTGATAAGCTTTTTCAATGAGTACGTACCTTGACAAGATTTTGAAGTAGTTCAAAATGAAAACAGTCAAAGAAAGAGTTCTTACCTGTGTTACAAGGTGTGAGATTGAGTAAGACTCAAAACCCGACCACGGCAGAAGATAGAAAGAGAATGAAAGTCATTCCCTATGGCTCAGCCATAGGTTCTATAAAGTATTTCATGTTGTGTGCCAGATCTATTGTATACCCTACACTGTGTTTAGCAAGGAAGAACAATAGTGATCTAGGAGTAGATCACTTGACTACAGTCAAAATTATCCTTAGTGGATTAAGGATATGTTTCTCGATTATGGAGGTGACAAAAGGTTCCTCATAAAGGGTTATGTCGATGCAAGCTTTGACACTGATCCAGATGACTCTAAGTCTTAATCTGGATACATATTGAAAGTGGGAGCAATTAGCTAAAGTAGCTCCATGCAGAGCATTGTAGACATAGAAATTTGCAAAATACATGCGGATCTGAATGTGGCAGACCCGTTGGCTAAACTTCTCTCATCAGCAAAACATGATCACACCTTAGTACTCTTTGGGTGTTAATCACATAGCGATGTGAACTAGATTATTGACTCTAGTAAACCCTTTGGGTGTTAGTCACATAGCGATGTGAACTGATCACATAAAGATGTGAACTATTGGTGTGAAATCACATGACGATGTGAAGTAGATTATTGACTCTAGTGCAAGTGGGAGACTGAAGGAAATATGCCCTAGAGGCAATAATAAAGTTATTATTTATTTCCTTATTTCATGATAAATGTTTATTATTCATGCTAGAATTGTATTAACCGGAAACATAATACATGTGTGGATACATAGACAAACAGAGTGTCACTAGTATGCCTCTACTTGACTAGCTCGTTAATCAAAGATGGTTAAGTTTCCTAACCATAGACATGAGTTGTCATTTGATTAACAGGATCACATCATTAGGAGAATGATGTGATTGACTTGACCCGTTCCGTTAGCTTAGCACTCGATCGTTTAGTATGCTGCTATTGCTTTCTTCATGACTTATACATGTTCATATGACTATGAGATTATGCAACTCCCATTTACCGGAGGAACACTTTGTGTGCTACCAAACATCACAACGTAACTGGGTGATTATAAAGGTGCTTTACAGGTGTCTCCGAAGGTACTTGTTGGGTTGGCATATTTCAAGATTAGGATTTTTCACTCCGATTGTCGGAGAGGTATCTCTAGGCCCACTCGGTAATGCACGTCATTATAAGCCTTGCAAGCATTGTAACTAATGAGTTAGTTGTGAGATGATGTATTACGGAACGAGTAAAGAGATTTGCCGGTAACGAGATTGAACTAGGTATTGAGATACCGACGATCGAATCTCGAGCAAGTAACATACCGATGACAAAAGGAACAACGTCTGTTGTTATGCGGTTTGACCTATAAAGACCTTCGTAGAATATGTGGGAGCCAATATGAGCATCCAGGTTCCTCTATTGGTTATTGATCGGACACGTCTCTCGGTCATGTCTACATAGTTCTCGAACCCATAGGGTCCGCACGCTTAAAGTTCGATGACAGTTATATTATGAGTTTATGTGTATTGATGTACCGAAGGTAGTTCGGAGTCCTGGATGAGATCAGGGACATGATGAGGAGTCTCGAAATGGTCGAGACGTAAAGATCGATATATTGGATGACTATATTCGGACATCGGAGAGGTTCCGAGTGATTCGGGTATTTTTCGGAGTACCGGAGAGTTACGGGAATTCACACGGGAGTATATGGGCCTTATTGGGCTTTAGGGGAAAGAGAGAGGAGAGGCTGCGCGACCCCCCAAGGCCTAGTCCGAATTGGACTAGGGGGAGGGGCTGCGCCCCCTCCTTCCTTCTCTTCTCTCTTCCCTTGCCTTGACTCCTACTCCTACTACTTGGAAGGGGGGAATCCTACTCCCGGTGGGAGTAGGACTCCTCCAGGGCGCGCCATAGGGCCCGGCCCTCTCCCCCTCCACCCCTTTATATACGTGTCCAGGGGCACCCCATAGACACAACAAGTGATCCCTTGGATCTCTTAGCCGTGTGTGGTGCCCCCCTCCACCATAATCCACCTCGATAATATCATAGCGGTGCTTAGGCGAAGCCCTGCGTCGATAGAACATCATCATCGTCACCATGCCATCGTCCTGACGGAACTCTCCCTCAAAGCTCGGCTGGATCGGAGTTCGAGGGACGTCATCGAGTTGAACGTGTGCTGAACTCGGAGGTGCCGTGCGTTCGGTACTTGATCGGTTGGATCGTGGAGACGTATGACTACATCAACCGCGTTGTGCTAACACTTCCACTTTCGGTCTACGAGGACACGTGGACACACTCTCCCCTCTCATTGCTATGCATCATCATGATCTTGCGTGTGCGTAGGAATTTTTTTGAAATTACTACGTTCCCCAGCACGTGGTGGCACAGGCTGGTGGGCGGCAGGTTGGGTGGTGCACTATGTATCGTCCGGGGTGGTGGTGTTTGTTTTGGTTCGGGAGAAATCCCTGGCGGCTCCTCCGCCATCGAAGCGGTGACACCTGCGGGCGCCGCCAGACCTTCCTGGAGGGCGTCGGGTATACCCCTTCCCCATTGCCCCTCGCATACCGGGGAAAACTCTAAGACTTGTCCGGGCAGCTGCTGCATCATCGTCGCATCCCTTCTTGAGGTGTTGCTCGGTACGCGACGCTTCAGAGTGCCAAGAGCGCGGTGGATCTTCTCTGGAGGGTGCAGCGGTTCCGGTCATCTTCATTTCGCTGATCTGGTGGTGTCGGCATTTGATTCTCTTTCTTTCTCTCGTTTTTTCTTTCGGGCTTAATTGTGTTGCGGCCTCAGTAAGCTGGATGTATCGGATGGTTGCTTTATAATATAAAATGGAGGGAAACCCTTTATCGTCAAAGTAAAGAATTTGGCAAAGTCGGCGAAGAGCCTTTCACCACATTTGTAGTTCAACAACACTAGAACTTTTGAGTAGAGCTCAAGGCATTCAGCTAGATCCAGTGGTCCATACTCCAGCACATTATTCAAATCCTCTTGTTGATGATGCAACCATATCCTATTTGTATTTGGGAATTTCCAAATCTCTCATTCTTTTCAGCTCTTGTGCTTTTTGTAATGTAGGTTTGCCATCCCTTTTCACTCTGTTACTCATTCTGGTAGCTGCCACAGGCCCCAATTTTCCTTTGTTCTTACCAGTAGTTTCAGACATCTGTATAATGGGTAGACTTATCTCCCCATTATCATTAAAGAGGTAGAGAAAAAAAGATTGAATGTTTTCCATGATAACAACCCAGATTTATTTCTCCCTCCTGATATTGATATCACTGGAGAGGAATTTTGTATGCAACCACCAAGAGAAAAACCTAGTCCAGAGGATGCCCATGGTACACTTATTGATGGGAACCAAGACATGGATAACTCTTGGACTGAGGTGATTAATAGTAGAAATAGTAAAAGTAGAAGGAAAATTGATTTTAAGATTTCATGATAGTCATTTTTTGGAATATCAGAGGCTTAAATGGCCATGGCAAAATTCTGAGAGTGCAAGAGTTTATTAAAACTCATTGCCCTGATATTATTTGTTTTTCTGAAACAAAGAAAGATACCTTCACTACATTACAACTGGAAGCCATTGATAGTAGATGTGGCTTCCTGTGGAAGTGGCTCCCAGCTAATAATACAGCAGGGGGGCTCTTAGTTGGAGTGAAGGAAGATTTATTTGATATTAGATTATGTAACGTTCATACTTTTGGGATATCTATGTCCCTGAAGAATAAACAAGACAACAAAGAGTGGAGATTGGTGTCGATATATGGGCCCAGCTATGATACTCTTAAGCTGGAGTTTATTAATGAACTGCATAATATACTAGCTGGTTGGGATGGTCCTACTATTATAGGTGGAGATTTCAACCTCATCAGGGAGGCTAGTGATAAAAGTTCTGGTCAAATAAACCAGCATTGGGCAGATATGTTCAATGATTGGGTTAAAAATTTGGCCTAATGGAAAAAATTCTGGTAGGAAATATACTTGGGGCAATAATCAAGATAATATGATTATGGCTGCCATTGATAGGGTGTTTATGTCTGTTGACTGGGATGTTATGTTCCCAGCTACTCAACTTAAAGCTTTGCCTAGAGTAGGGAGTGATCACACTCCTATGGTGGTTGACACTAAAGCTATTCCTGTACCTAAGAATAAAATGTTTAGGTTTGAGAAGTGGTGTTTAGAGCTGGAGGGTTTCAGAGATATAGTTGACAAAGCCTGGAACACTAAATGTGAGAGCACTAAAGCCATAGATATTTGGCAGTTTAAAATTAGAGTCACCAGGAAAGCTATTAAAGGCTAGATGCTCAATTATGAGGCTGCCCAAAATAGACATAAGCAATGCCTGGTGGCTGAGTACAATTGCTTAGATATACTTGCAGAAACTAACCCTCTTTCTCCTTGCTCTAAACAAAGGATTAAATGTATTGCAGGAGAATTGAATGAGATCTGGAAGAAAGAAGAAATTAAATCCAGACAGAGATCCAGAGAAAGGGAGATTCTGGAAGGAGAGCACAATACCAAATATTTTCAAGCTGTGGCAAACCAGAAAAGGAGGAAGAAACAAATACTTATGCGGGAAAGTGAAGATGGCATGGTGACAGACACTCCAGCTATACTGAAAACAGCTGTAGATTTTTATCTCAAGCTTTTTGGTTTCCATGACAAATTAGATATTAATCTCCAGGATGACTTTTGGGACCAACATAGCAAAGTTTCAGATGCTCATAATGCTAGTTTAGATGTTCCTTTTTTTTGAAAAAGAAATTAAAGAAGCTGTCTTTGGTTCCTATAGTGGAGGTGCTACAGGCCCTGATGGTTTTCCATTTTTGTTCTACCAACAATTCTGGGAGGTCATCAAGGAGGATCTCTTTGCTTTATTTAGAGATTGGGAGAAGGGGGAATTAGATCTTTACATATTAAACTTCTCCTTGCTCACTCTGGTTCCTAAAGAGAATGAAGTTGTTAGACTAGAGAAATTCAGACCTCTAGCCATGACTAACTGTAGTTTTAAAATTTTCTCTAAATGTACAAGTAACAGATTTGGGCCTGTGTGCAATGATATAATTGCTCAGAACCAAACTGCTTTTATTAGAGATAGGTTCATTGCAGAAAGTATAGTTGCTGCACATGAGATTATTCATTCGGCTGCTAAGAATAAAAAATAAGGTTTTGTGTTTAAGTTGGACTATGAGAAAGCTTATGACAAAATCAATAGAGAGTTTTTAATTGAGGTCATGCACAATAGGGGATTTAGCCCTAAGTGGATGAATAAGATTAAGTCTCTGCTGAATAGAGGATCTGTTGGAGTCAGGATAAATGACACCAATAGTGATTATTTTCTTGTTGGTAAAGGTGTGAGGCAGGGTGATCTAGCCTCCCCTTTGTTGTTTAATATTGTTGCAGATGTATTTACTAGAATACTAATAAAAGCTGCTGACAATAACTACATATCTGGTATTTTTGCTCCTAATACTCCTGCTGGAGTGATCAGTATGCAGTATGCAGATGACACTCTGCTATTCTTGGACAATAACCTGGAGAATGCTAAAAATCTCAAATGGTTATTGTCATGCTTTGAGCAGATGTCAGGAATGAGAATAAATTTTCACAAGTGTGATTTGGTCCCCATTAACATAGACCATGATGCTGCTATCAAATTTGCTCAGTGTTTTGGTTGTAAGTTGGGGGCATTCCCTATAAAATATCTAGGTGCCCCCCTACACCACTCTAAGATCAGAAGAGAGGATCTACAGCCTGTTATTGACAAGATTATTAAAAGAGGAGCTGGCTGGAGAGGGAGGTTACTCTCTTATGGTAAGAGGTTGATTTTAGTTCAAGCATGTCTAGCCAGTATTCCCTCTTATTTAATGGGTACTATTAAATTCCCTAAATGGGCTTTACAGATGATTAACTCACAACTTTCTCATTGTTTTTGGGACAATTATGAGGGCCATCATAAATATCATTTAGCTGCTTGGGGAAATGTTACTATTAGAAAAGAACATGGAGGTTTGGGGATTACCAATCTTGCTGATTTTAATATTTGTATGCTTGCTTCCTGGGTTAAGAGATATACCTATGGAGAGGGCAAGATCTGGAAACAGATTATTGATAGTAAATATGATACCCACAACCCCAATATTTTTTGTTGCAACATAGATGGGGTGTCCCCTTTCTGGAAGAATGTTATGTGGGCTGCTAGAGCAGCTAACATGGGATACTCCTGGAAAGTGGGGAATGGTGAATCTATTCGATTCTGGGAGGATAAATGGTGCGGTCAAAGTAGCTTGTCCACCCAATTCTGGAATCTTTACAATATTGCTACAGAACATAATGTGACTGTTGCAGAAGTGTGGGATGGAACGAACCTGAAGATTAATTTCAGAAGATGTTTCTCCCACGACATGATGGAGTCATGGAATGAGCTGTTTGATTGCGTTAGAAATGTCTGATTACTAAGTGATGTAGATAAGCTGGTCTGGAATTATGAGGCCAATGGCATTTACTCAGTTAGTTCTTTCTATAAGATAGTCAATTTTAGAGGGGTTATCCCAGGCAAAGGGCCTAAAGTGTTGGAAGTTAAAATCCCACCTAGGGTCCAGATTTTTATCTGGCTTGCTCTAAATAATAAGCTGCTTACTAGAGACAATCTTAGTAAAAGGCAACAAGTGGATGACCTGACGTGTTTGTTCTGCATAGAACATGAAACGATTGGTTACCTTTTTTTTTATTGTGTTGTTGCGAAGGAGGTCTGGAGAGATATTAGTGATATTACAGACATGAATAATGTTGCTAATTTGCCTCCATGTTAGAGTGGTGGCATAGTAACCCAAAAACCTCTCTTAAGATATACTAGGCTGCAGCTATGTGGGCCTTGTGGAAATTTCGCAATGACATGTGTTTTGGCCGCGCTATGTGGTCTAATATGCAGGGGGTTTGGAGGAAAATGGTGGCTATATTGTCTACCTGGGAGATTCTATACTCAGGGCCTGTCCAAGACAGTGTGCGCCTGCTGGTGTCAAGACTGGAGCAGAAGATGAGATAGCCCCCCTGCTCATGTGGCCGGATCCTAGTTAGGATGGAGCTGCTACGGAGGGAAGATTGCTGCACCTGTCCCCATCTCCACCCCTAGGAAATCTTCTATGTAGGGCTGATGAGCCGGATGGAAAAGTTGTAACTTATGTATCTGCTGTCGCAGAGCGTTCTATCAGGCAGTCCTCGTGTTGCAAGAACGTCTACCTTACCGTTGTGCTGAAAGTAGTCCAGTAGAGTGGGATGTTTAGTGTTTGGTAGCCGCTTTATGTTTTCTTTTCCTGAAACTTGTGGAGGTGTTGTAATAGAACTGATTGGTTTGGTTTCATTGATCAATGCAATGGAGCCTGGGCTCTTTGAGCCCTTTTCCTCTAAAAACGGTAGGAAGGAGGTTGCTAACTAGTTAGCAAGAAAGTACTATCACTCTGCCCAAATTACTTGTAGCTCAATTGAATGTATCTGGGACTAACTTAGTGCAAAATACATCTATTTAAGCGACAATTAATTCAAGACGGAGGGAGTACTAGTTACTTGTCATAACTTCTGACCCAATGGTGAATTTGATGTTTAAAGCAACAATTATAAACACTCATGATGATGTAAAGCTTCCCCAAGCAAGGTAAGCACTTGAGGAAGTCAACAGACACACCCAGATTAGGACCAATAGAGTGAAGAACCAAAATCTTCATTGTGTGCATTTTGGACGTCAAGCTGAGGGCAACCATTTTGTGGAGAAGAGCATAAGCATTGTGGTATAAGAATGATAGTCTGCTCTGCATATACGAATAGGAACGATGAATTCATGACTGTCCATGCTGCTACCTGAAAGACCGTGGCTCCAATGTAGAGTGTGGATATGTCTTCAGACCACACCCAGTATCTCTAGTTTAGGAGAGTGCATCACCCAGATGGCCCCCGAACCAGTGTCTTGGACAAATTGCTAGCAATCTCTCGAGGCAAGGGGCATTCTCAATGACCAGCTCCTCAAAACCTTGCTCGTAATGAGCATAGCAGTTGATGGACCTGAGAGCATCTCTAGCAAGTGTGCTATCCCGCCGATAGAACATATATTTGCGGGCGGTTTAACGTATCCGGGTTTGGGACAGAACAGATGCGACAAATTTGCATCGGCCCTTACAAATTATAATTATACGGGAGGACCGTAAACCGCCCCCTGCAGCTGCTCTATGTACGGGGACAGGGCGTTTTAGGGTTCCCCTCTTGGATAGATCCGCCCCCTCTGCCGCAATTCTCTTTCCTCTACGATCGATTTTTCGTAGCTCCGGCGAGCACATTCGGTTGAATCAAGCACAACCATGTAGAGAGAAGGTGACAGACAAAGGAGCCGCCGCGTGTCGCCGCCGTGCAAGCGCGGACAGCATGACGCGGAGGTCGGTAGCTCCAGTCACCACACCATCGAGCCGTGGCGCTCGGCGCATGCATGCAACTGCGGCGCCCTCTCCCATGGCGGCGGGAGGCGGCACCCCGAGGAGTTCTACGATGCGTTTTGGCCGTCGAAGAAGAAGCTCTGCAAGGCAGAGATCGAACGCTTCTCCGTGAAGGAGGCCAGCGAAGATGGCGCCACCAAACGCTTTGAGGCGGCGAAGGCGGACTACGACCTCGCCAACACTCTCTAGAACTCGGCGTGCGATTCTACCTTGGCGTGAAGCCAGGAGCGGCCGCCACCCTCCGTCAAACTTTGTTTAGTTTGTTTTGTGTATGTGTGAACTTTGTGATGAAGTCTGGCGAGGTCCTGACTATCTATGTAGTGGGAACATGTTTTATCTTAAGTTTTAATTTTTGCAAGTCCATTTCCAATATTTGTTCTGCGCCGGGCAAAAACTGCCTGCAAAATTGATTTAGGGTAAACCGTAAATCCGTTTTCGGGTTGGGAATTTAGCGCCTCTGCTAGAGATGCTCTGATATTTGGAGGGATGATGCAAAGACGTTCCAATCCCATTATGTGCAGTGAAATGGTTTCCAAAACGGTGCATCTGGAGATGATGCCTTAAAGGCAGTCCTCCAAGATACTCGCATTGTGCAAAAAGAGCTCTTTGAGGCACGGAGAATGAGGCAGCATGGCTTGGTCAGGGAACAACAGTCCCAAAGCTGTGACACCCCAAAAAAAAAAATTTGGCCTTGTTTTATTAAATTAAAATTTTGCTAGGAATTAAAACTTTGGATTTCTGAGCTCCATTTTGATTTTTAAATCATTTCCTTCTCTGTTATGATGAGTTTTTCCCAAAGAGAAAACTTTTCAAATATGTTATTGGACTTGTTTAACCTCTCAAGAAAAACTTTCCTTTTATTAGTATAACTAATTAACTAAGTTAATTGCTTGACCTTTACCTTCTTGAAAATAGTTTTTCAAGGTTATATGGCCATATTTGAACTACAACCATTTGATAGATTCACTTAAAATTTCGACAAAAATTTGGAGATGTCATGTGATGTTTTTAAATCACTTTTATGTAAAAATATATTTCATTCATGAAATATTTTGAGCCCTACACTCAGTTTTTCTTCTCTGGTCCAGAGTGCATTTTGCACTACAACCCTTTTATATATTTCTTTAAAACTTCTACCAAAATTAGGGGAGGTCAGTAGGAGCATATTATTCCATTTTGTGCAAAAATCCATGGTTGTTATTTGAAAATATTGAGTGAATCAACCTCATTTCCATTCTGGACCAACTTGATGATTTGTACAGCAACCACCATTTTAATTGCTCCTATATCCATGATTACTTTTTCTACTGGTAGTCCCCCTTGCCAAACCCTTAAGTCCAGGAGCATGCACCCATTGGATTAATTTTGGTTCATGAAATAATGCCATTTATTTCCTGTCCAGAATTGAAATTCTGCTAGACTTGCACTAACAAGTTTGTGCATTTCACCAACTAACATCACCACCCTCTCTTTCATCCACAGAGACACTGATTTGGAGATTTTGGCCACTCCAAGAAATGCCTAAGTGCCCTTAGCATTTTGTCAAACACCATATGGGCATGATCTGTTTTGGCATGAATTTTTGGTTTGCACTGTGAACCTGATCTCCTGACCAAACCAGCTTGTCTAGTGATCCCCTTGCAAGCCATAGCCTAGAACTGCTAATCCTCAGCTCCAACCAAGCCATCTAGCAGGCCAGGGCATTTCGCCGAACAGATGGTCGGCGTGCTCTGGGCACGCCCAGAGCGCGCATATTGCAGCCGCGCACACGAGCCGACACGCTGGCCCCCACGGTTTTGGCTCGCTCTGCAGCACCTCGCCACGCGCTACCCTTCTCACCGCAACGCGCCAAGCAGCCCCCGCCACACCCGGCAGGCCAAGAGTTAGCTGCCGCCGCCGCCGACAGCCCCTGCTCCATTCAGCGCCGCCCAAGCCACCCCAGCTCGCCACTTGGCCCCGGCACAGCCCGAGCTCATCCACACGGGTGTCCGCTAGCGTTCGTCGCCGCCACGTCGCCCTAGCTACAGAGAGACGGTTCGCCGGAGAGCTTATCCCCACCGCCGCGGAACCGACCTTGGCGCGCTATAAATGGACCCCCCCGAGGTTCCCGAGCACGCAGGCGACCTTATGCTACCCCCATGGCGCTCCCCTGCCTCGCATTCGACCCGGGGAGGCCTCCTTCCTCATCTCCGGCAACTCCGGCCGCCGCCACCGCCCCGGCCAATCCCGCACCTCCAGTACCTCCCCCTCTCCGTTCTCTTCGCCAGGAACTTCCTCATCCTCCCATGAACCTTTCCCACTACTTGATTTTGATCGGGAACCATCGCCGCCACAATGTCACTTCGCCACCGAAGCTTTCCTCCGCCGCGGAGCTCGCCGCCGGCAGCTCCCTCCACCTCCAGCTACCCTGCGACCACCGGGAGGACCGCACTGGAGTGGCGGATCCATCCCCGCCCTCAGGGCCCCGTGAGGAGCCGCCAGTCGCCGGCGACAATCGCCGGAGCTCCGCCTCCGCTCGGGACAGAGGAAGGAGAGGGAAAGAGACTAGTCAAACCTGACTAGTGGGCCCCCTGGACCCACTGTCAGCGACCCCGTGCCTGTCCACGTGGGATTAAGTAAAGACGTAATCCGCCTAGTATGTTTTCCCCGCTCCGAAAGCGTATTCCCCTCCGAAACGTTTTCTTTTCTGTTTTAATTTAAATAACAGATTTGACCAGAACTTTGACTGACTATAACTTTTTAAATATAACTCCAAACGAATTAATTCTTTTTCCTACATCTCTCAAATATTGTCTAGTTTATTTTAAGATTTATTTGAATATTTTCCAAACAACTTTCTTGTACTGTTTTTGAAATAGGTGTTATTTGCATATTCTTGAAAATAGGATTTTTGGGAGAGAAAGAAGCTTTCAAAAATTTTGGAGAGCACCCCCCACCTCTCCACACCATGAAGGCAAGCATTCTGAACCCTGGCATAATGTTTTTGGTGTGTTATTTGACACGTTTATAACACCACCTTACTTCGGAGGACTTGTTATTTCATGTGACATGATCATTTGCATGGAAGCATATCAGTGATTTCCTTGCTGTTGGAAATGAATATTATTGTGATGGTAATCCTCCTCATGTGCCTTGCATGCATGCCGGAAAGGAATCCGGGAAAGCCTCGGCCTTGGGTAGGCGTGAGCTTGTCGCCGGTCCCCGTCGGGACGGTTATGTCCGGTATGGCATGGTAAGGTACATTGAGTGGTGATTTCTTCGGTTGAAATATATTTGTTATACATGTCATGCAGGGAACTCA
>NC_041384.1:36409758-36480811 GCF_002162155.2 Triticum dicoccoides | reverse complement strand
GTCGCTCAGATGCCCGACTGTGGCATTTCTTTTAAAGCCCTTTATGTGGTGTCGCTCAGACGCCCAACTGTGGCATTTCTTTTAAAGCCCTTTATGTGGTGTCGCTAAGACGCCCGACTGTGGCATTGCTTGCTATTTGTTTCATAAATTTTTATACTACCGTGTTATTGCATTTTTATAAATAACTTGCTTGCACGCATCTGAGTTTCATTGTGACTGACGTCATGAGCTTATAATATTTTTAGCACATCATGGTTATTTTATACCTGTGTTCATAATGTTTGCGAGTACATTCAAAATACTCACTGGCTTGTCCCTGGCTATTGTCTTGGCCAGATTTTCTTGCACGGTGAGGAGCGACGCGATGCCAGCCCCGGAACCCACTCAATGGAGATAGCAGCCTCGCGAAGATAGGAATTAACCTGGTCAGCTGTTCCCGTGGGAAATGGAGTCCCATAGACACTGATGTTTCACAACCCGCTTCCGCCATCAACCACTAGAAACCATTTGTTGTACTCACTGGCCAGAATGGTCTTGTACTACATATTTTGTATTTTGCTTGGAATTTCTGTATCAAGTTGGAGCCTCATCAGCTAACAGTAATCCTGGGGCTGATGAGCACGACGGTCTTTTCTGGAAATTTATTACCCGGAAAACCCGGTCGTGACAGACTTGGTATCAGAGCCAGGCTGACCATTGGCTAATCCTATCTTAGCCAGGTCAATAAACTTAGACAAACCAACCCACTAGACCTTAGCCAAACCCCAGCCAAGCTTCTCGTGCAAGATAGCCACACAGTGACCCAACACCTTTTTGGCAGTCGGTGCCCAACCTATCAACCTAACCTGTCACTCATGCGCCCGTGACTGGCCCCTAAATAGTCCTTTCTCGCAAGCGTGCGAAGGAAGACTCCGTCCCCTTTTTCTTATAAAAAAGGCACGCTAGCCTCAACCCAGCACAGCACAGCCGCTACCCCAAACCGAGCCACAATGCCTGGACCTATAGTGCACAACGAAACCACAGCAACCAACCTTGGAGGTTTTGTGACCATCCTCGCAAACCTCACCCGTCGTGCCTACGCGTTAGAGGAGCCACCAGAATATGTTGTGTATCAAGGACCCATGAGCGGTGAAGACCGTCAATTCTGGGCCACCGTGCACATCTACGGTAGGGGTCTAGCACCCGAGCGCCCCTATAGGTTCACTGGAAGGACAACTTCCTTTGAGCCACAAGCCATCCAGCTAGCCGCTCGAGAGGCTATAGTTCATCTCAGGCACTTGTCGCCCAGAGTTAACTGTCGCTCGTTTCACTACTACCCCAGACGTGAAGGGTATGGTAGACCACCCCAAGTTGCCAACGGAGATCACGAGACAGACCCCGCATTGTTGCACCTAGTGCGATATGTAAGTGCACTAGAGGCACTGTTCGACCAGATCACCATTGATCTAATCGCAGCTCGTGGAGAGCTGGTTCGTCGAGCCCCGGCGAGAGGAGAAAACGAGCCCAACGCCGACAACCCAGTCGTGCTGTTTGGACAACTGATCGAGACCCCAAGATCTGCCCCAGCCATCGGCCAAGGTGCTGCGATAACCCCAGAGGTGCTTCGTCGCATTTTGGGAGCACACTCCAACGGAGTTGTGGCCAACAATCCCCGCGATGGTCATCATCACTACCCCGACCCTGCAGTTCCCCCGCCATCTCCGACTAATCCCGGCAGTGAGACACGTGGAGAAGCCTCGACATCCACCAGGCACGCCCGTTTAGACATGAACGAGGTAGACTAAGCCGTATGAGTAGCACCAAGTTTCAATGTATCCTCGCTTTGTAATCATGCGACCGCGTATTTTAACGCAGCATGTCTTTGTGCCTCTGCTTTAATAGTAGCCTTGCATTTTTGATCAGCGCATAGCTGCATATTTTCCGGGCACGACTACCAAAACCAACCCGACGACAACCACAGTAACACGTCTCTTTATGAGATATGTGTATCTCCGACACTGACCTTGGAGCTAAGCTGGCAAATTTATTACCTTTCACCACGGTAAAACGACCCGGCTCCATTGCTATATAAAGACCACCTTGTGACCTTACCCAACAACCCTCACTTTGTGCACAACACTCACGCTTTTTCCTGTCATGCCGAGCCCCAGCATTCATCTGAGAACCCCAGGTGCAACCCCAGGTAGCTTTGTCAAAATATTGTGGGATTTTACCCGCAGTACCATGGGTTCTACCCAGCCACCTCAGTACGAGCTGTTCAAATCGAGGATCACCCCATCCACCTCGGAATATTGGGCAGCAGTACACATTCCTCCTGTAGACCCCAACCAAGATCCAATAGAAGTTTCCTTCGTGGGGAAATCTATGCCAACCCCACACCTGGCCATAGAAGCTGCTGCGAAAGAAGCGATTGCTCATCTTCGATCCGCAGTACCCTATGCCCGCGAACGAGGATATTATTACTTTCCGAGTCGTGCAGCACCCGGAGAAGTAACATCTTTTCCCGGTGGACGTATTGAGAGAGACCCAGTTTTGGCCAACCTTATCCAGTACATCATTGCTCAAGAGCATTTGAACCAGCGAGTGATGGATTATCTCCAGAGCCTCGCAGATTTAAATCCTCAGATTGCCATCAGCAGACCACTGAGACCCGACCCGGAGAGACGCATACATCGACTGGTCAATCCACTTCCTCCGATAGAAGAGGAGTGTATCCCTTTACCAGAGACATTTTATCAGGACCCCACCCAGTTACCATTTTCATTTTAGACGTTGCTATTGTATTTGTTCCTTGCAACATTTATTTATGTGTGTGACTTATGCGTGATACCCTGAGTTTGTACGACGAGTCAATTATTTGGCTTCTACTAATGTGTGTAGTTTTTGTTGTGGATTATGCTCCTAAAAAAATTAACTGTTTTTCCCTCGCAAAATCCTGGAGTGAGACTTCTTTTTCCTGAATTGCTACACCTGCCACTTCACGACGCGGATTAATTAATTTCACACAGCACCACGACAGCAGTCTCACAACCGCTCGAATGCATATGGAACTTTTGTTTTTCACAACGGCTCTTAGCAAATCTCGAGGACGAGATTTTTCTTAAGGGGGATAGTATTGTGACACCCCAAAAAAAAAAAATTTGGCCTTGTTTTATTAAATTAAAATTTTGCTAGGAATTAAAACTTTGGATTTCTGAGCTCCATTTTGATTTTTAAATCATTTCCTTCTCTGTTATGATGAGTTTTTCCCAAAGAGAAAACTTTTCAAATATGTTATTGGACTTGTTTAACCTCTCAAGAAAAACTTTCCTTTTATCAGTATAACTAATTAACTAAGTTAATTGCTTGACCTTTACCTTCTTGAAAATAGTTTTTCAAGGTTATATGGCCATATTTGAACTACAACCATTTGATAGATTCACTTAAAATTTCCACAAAAATTTGGAGATGTCATGTGATGTTTTTAAATCACTTTTATGCAAAATTATATTTCATTCATGAAATATTTTGAGCCCTACACTCAGTTTTTCTTCTCTGGTCCAGAGTGCATTTTGCACCACAACCCTTTTATATATTTCTTTAAAACTTCTACCAAAATTAGGGGAGGTCAGTAGGAGCATATTATTCCATTTTGTGCAAAAATCCAGGGTTGTTCTTTGAAAATATTGAGTGAATCAACCTCATTTCCATTCTGGACCAACTTGATGATTTGTACAGCAACCACCATTTTAATTGCTCCTATATCCATGATTACTTTTTCTACTGGTAGTCCCCCTTGCCAAACCCTTAAGTCCAGGAGCATGCACCCATTGGATTAATTTTGGTTCATGAAATAATGCCATTTATTTCCTGTCCAGAATTGAAATTCTGCTAGACTTGCACTAACAAGTTTGTGCATTTCACCAACTAACATCACCACCCTCTCTTTCATCCACAGAGACACTGATTTGGAGATTTTGGCCACTCCAAGAAATGCCTAAGTGCCCTTAGCATTTTGTCAAACACCATATGGGCATGATCTGTTTTGGCATGAATTTTTGGTTTGCACTGTGAACCTGATCTCCCGACCAAACCAGCTTGTCTAGTGATCCCCTTGCAAGCCATAGCCTAGAACTGCTAATCCTCAGCTCCAACCAAGCCATCTAGCAGGCCAGGGCATTTCGCCGAACAAATGGTCGGCGTGCTCTGGGCACGCCCAGAGCGCGCATATTGCAGCCGCGCACACGAGCCGACACGCTGCCCCCCACGATTTTGGCTCGCTCTGCAGCACCTCCCCACGCGCTACCCTTCTCACCGCAACGCGCCAAGCAGCCCCCGCCACACCCGGCAGGCCAAGAGCTAGCCGCCGCCGCCGCCGACAGCCCCTGCTCCATTCAGCACCGCCCAAGCCACCCCGGCTCGCCACTTGGCCCCGGCACAGCCCGAGCTCATCCACACGGGTGTCCGCTAGCGTTCGTCGCCGCCACGTCGCCCTAGCTACAGAGAGACGGTTCGCCGGAGAGCTTATCCCCACCGCCGCGGAACCGACCTTGGCGCGCTATAAATGGACCCCCCCGAGCTTCCCCGAGCACGCGGGCGACCTTATGCTACCCCCATGGCGCTCCCCTGCCTCGCATTCGACCCGGGGAGGCCTCCTTCCTCATCTCCGGCAACTCCGGCCGCCGCCACCGCCCCGGCCAATACGGCACCTCCAGTACCTCCCCCTCTCCGTTCTCTTCGCCAGGAACTTCCTCATCCTCCCATGAACCTTTCCCACTACTTGATTTTGATCGGGAACCATCGCCGGCACAATGTCACTTCGCCACCGAAGCTTTCCTCCGCCGCGGAGCTCGCCGCCGGCAGCTCCCTCCACCTCCAGCTACCTTGCGACCACCGGGAGGACCGCACTGGAGTGGCGGATCCATCCCCGCCCTCAGGGCCCCGCGAGGAGCCGCTAGTCGCCGGCGACAATCGCCGGAGCTCCGCCTCCGCTCGGGACAGAGGAAGGAGAGGGAAAGAGACTAGTCAAACCTGACTAGTGGGCCCCCTGGACCCACTGTCAGCGACCCCGTGCCTGTCCACGTGGGATTAAGTAAAGACGTAATCCGCCTAGTATGTTTTCCCCGCTCCGAAAGCGTATTCCCCTCCGAAACGTTTTCTTTTCTGTTTTAATTTAAATAACAGATTTGACCAGAACTTTGACTGGCTATAACTTTTTAAATATAACTCCAAACGAATTAATTCTTTTTCCTACATCTCTCAAATATTGTCTAGTTTATTTTAAGATTTATTTGAATATTTTCCAAACAACTTTCTTGTACTGTTTTTGAAATAGGTGTTATTTGCATATTCTTAAAAATAGGATTTTTGGGAGAGAAAGAAGCTTTCAAAAATTTTGGAGAGCACCCCCCACCTCTCCACACCATGAAGGCAAGCATTCTGAACCCTGGCATAATGTTTTTGGTGTGTTATTTGACACGTTTATAACACCACCTTACTTCGGAGGACTTGTTATTTCATGTGACATGATCATTTGCATGGAAGCATATCAGTGATTTCCTTGCTGTTGGAAATGAATATTATTGTGATGGTAATCCTCCTCATGTGCTTTGCATGCATGCCGGAAAGGAATCCGGGAAAGCCTCGGCCTTGGGTAGGCGTGAGCTTGTCGCCGGTCCCCGTCGGGACGGTTATGTCCGGTATGGCATGGTAAGGTACATTGAGTGGTGATTTCTTCGGTTGAAATATATTTGTTATACATGTCATGCAGGGAACTCATAAGCGTCCTGAGTCGGCCATAGATCGAGTCTTGTTCCGGTAACCCCCATACTTGTTTTCGTACTGCCACTGGTCCCTACCGTAGGTGGGGTATGGTTCAGTAAGTTGTTAACCCTTGTCTTGGCACACACCGTACAGAGAGGCCATGGTGGAAGATACCGGTTGTAGCCGGTAGGCATGCCACCTGGTCCGGGGGCATGGGTGTATCCGGTTGGGACCGAGAGGGGGGCACCCCTTAGAGCGCGCGATAGAAATTTGATCCCATGCTACGCGAGGTTGTAGCCTCCCCACTTAGAGTTTTGCTTAACAGGTTTCATGGGTGATTCCAGACACGAGTGAAAGCTGGTGTGTGCAAGTCAGGTGTGTTTCAATTAAAAGACCGTAGACGGAATTAGTCCGATGGACTAAAGGAATCCGTTACTCGTGGGTAAAGAGTACACTCTCTGCAGAGATATTAAACCTATTCGAATAGCCGTGTCCATGGTTAAGGATTACAGTCTGGGATGGGTCAGGTATCGGTCTTAGTGTCGGTCTTCGGAGGTGAAACGGTTAACCAGAAATGGAATTACTACTCGTGACTTGTGATATCTATGATTATTATTATTGTTGACTAACCCGTGATATTATTGTTATTACCGAGTATCTCTGGGATGGTTCTACCTCCGGGATATTCATTATGATTATTTCTTTTAAAGCCCTTTATGTGGTGTCGCTCAGACGCCCGACTGTGGCATTTCTTTTAAAGCCCTTTATGTGGTGTCGCTCAAACGCCCGACTGTGGCATTTCTTTTAAAGCCCTTTATGTGGTGTCGCTCAGACGCCCGACTGTGGCATTTCTTTTAAAGCCCTTTATGTGGTGTCGCTCAGACGCCCAACTGTGGCATTTCTTTTAAAGCCCTTTATGTGGTGTCGCTAAGACGCCCGACTGTGGCATTGCTTGCTATTTGTTTCATAAATTTTTATACTACCATGTTATTGCATTTTTATAAATAACTTGCTTGCACGCATCTGAGTTTCATTGTGACTGACGTCATGAGCTTATAATATTTTTAGCACATCATGGTTATTTCATACCTGTGTTCATAATGTTTGCGAGTACATTCAAAGTACTCACTGGCTTGTCCCTGGCTATTGTCTTGGCCAGATTTTCTTGCACGGTGAGGAGCGACGCGATGCCAGCCCCGGAACCCACTCAATGGAGATAACAGCCTCGCGAAGATAGGAATTAACCTGGTCAGCTGTTCCCGTGGGAAATGGAGTCCCATAGACACTGATGTTTCACAACCCGCTTCCGCCATCAACCACTAGAAACCATTTGTTGTACTCACTGGCCAGAATGGTCTTGTACTACATATTTTGTATTTTGCTTGGAATTTCTGTATCAAGTTGGAGCCTCATCAGCTAACAGTAATCCTGGGGCTGATGAGCACGACGGTGTTTTCTGGAAATTTATTACCCGGAAAACCCGGTCGTGACAAAAGCGTGAGCGTGCGGAGCATGGGTGTGAAGCGGATCTGCGCGTGCATGCCAGTGGCAGCGGGTAGTGCTCCGGCTGCATGTTGGAGACCTCGAGGTCTTGGAGGCCGGTGAGCGACCAGGAGCGGAACCAGCCGCCAACCATGCCCGCGCTGGAGAGCTGGAGGGAGATGAGGAGCTTGAAACAGCGGGTCGGGCCAGGATGGCGGGAGAGAATTCTGGAGAGACTAGCGCGACGCGCGAGTCATGGTCGGAGAAACTCAGGTCTGCCAAAGGGGACGCCAATGGTGGGAGAGGGCCTCAGTGCGCGCGGGCACCGTCCTTGATGGGGAGGAGGGACACGGCGGTGCCTAGCAAGGCAACGGGGAGGCGGCTGATGAGGTTCAGGCCATCGAGCCTTCCCTGCACCTCACCGCTGCCGCTACCATGCCGCCCGAGGCCCGACCCCACCCCCGGTGGTTCCCCAACAGGTCTATGCCTCTTAGGGGCGTGTGTTTCTGGTGGCTTCCATGGTTGACGGCTTCTGCACAGGTGGGTTTTGGTTTGGCTGGGAGGGATTTGGGAATGGGGAACCAGGGTTTCGTTTGCTGCTGCGAACCGGAATGGAATACGAGCTCGGAATTAGTGGTGCGTCTGAAGGTGGAGAGAGGAGTTTTTTTCTTTGAGCAATGAAAGAGAAGAGGGTGTGTGTGTGTAGACCTTCCCAACGGGACGGCACGCCACGCTGAGCCTGTATATAAGCGGGCCATGCCGTCCGCACGTGTGCCTCACCTCATATGACTGGTCTACCGCCTCCTCTCTCCACCTATATGGCGGTAGCAAACAAAACATCTCACCCCGATGTGATTACTCATATGTTACATTTTTTATTCTTTTCTTCTTTCTTCTTTTTTTTCATTTTTTCATTTCCCTTTTTTTGTTTTCTTTTTTATTTCTTTTTTCAAAATGCGTGAATTTTATTTTTCAAAATTGATGACATTTTCAGATCCATGGCTCTTTTTCTAACGTTTGGTGAACTCTTTTCTCAAAATTGATGAAGCTTTATTGAAATCCATGAACTTTTTTTCAAAATTGATGAACTTCTTTCAAAATCGATTCACTTTTTTCAAAATTGATGAATTGTTTTTCAAATTTTTGAACTTTTATTAAAAATTGTAGAACTTTTTCAATTCAACGAACTTTAATTCGTGTTCTTTTTTTTCCAAAATTTGATGATCTTTTTTAATTCTTCTGAACTTTTTTCAAAATTGATGACGTTTTCCAAATTTATGAACTATTTTTAAAAATTGTGGACTTTTTTAAAAATCGATTAACTTTTCTGAATTCCCTTTTTGAAAAGAAAATGGTCAATGGGTCAATGGTAGACCGGTCAACCATGACTGTCTTTTTTTTAGCATCGTCAACCATGACTGTCAATCCACGACTCAGCAAACAGGTTGTTTTTAGGGAACGAGATGATGATGGATGTTTGCCATATGGGGAGAAGCTTAGATGGTCTGGATCCCGCAAGAGTTGGGCGAATGCACCCCCAGTGAGCGGTAACGGGGGAAGGCAGGGCGCCAGGAGAGATGAGGAGTGGAATGGTGAAGAAGAGGAAGTGGAGAAGGGTGAGGAGGTGACATCACCACTGGAAAACAATGCAGGCATGGTCAGGAATGCAGTGTATCAATTTAATTCCCGTGGCGAGGCTGCTGGTCGCGCTGGTCCTGGAAGGGGTTTTGATAGATCCAAAGGCAGAGGCCAGAATAAGGTTTACCGCCGAGTGGAACTGGGGCCCGAGTGCCACACTAATAGGTCAAGCCAGCTTATGCTCTTGGACCAAGAGACTTTGAATAAGAAAAGATCAATGAAGGGCGATGAACCGAGTACATCCAAGGAGGATAGCAGGGATTCAAAGAAAAAGAAAGATGTGGAAGGGGGAACCCTTAGTGAGCAGGTGGAGGCTGATGAGCAGCCCCGCCGAGAAAAATGAATTGCATAACGTGGAACTGTCGCGGGGTTGGGAACCCGGAGATAGTTCGTGAACTTCACCACTTGGTGAGGGTGGAAGCGCCCACCTTAGTCTTCTTGTCAGAGATGAAGATTGAGGGGAATAAAGTAGCGTACATGCGAGTAAGACTAGGTTTCGAAGGATGTATACCTGTCAGCAGTAACAGGCTGAGTGGAGGACTTGCCCTTTTCTGGTCTAGAGAGGTGGATGTTAAGCTTAACAATCTATCTAACCAGCATATAGATGTTATGGTAAGGAATGTGGGCAGCGACCAGAAAGAGTGGCGTTTTACAGGCTTTTATGCCAAAGAAAAGAGGAGTGAAAGGAGTGAGAGCTGGACACTTTTGAAGTGGTTGCGGTGCCAAAGTGATGTCCCATGGCTGTGCAGTGGGGACTTCAATGAGATTACAGACAACACGGAATATTTCGGGGCTAATGAAAGGGCGGAATGGCAGATGCAAGGTTTTCGTGAGGCCATCGATATGTGCAATCTTCAGGACCTAGGTTTTACCGGGATCCCGTATACTTGGGATAATCGTCAAGAGGGTGCCGCAAACATTAAGGTACGCTTGGACAGATACTTAGCCGACCTGGCCTTCATCCAGGAGTATGGAGCTACGGGGGTTAGGCACGTGCCATCTCCACAGTTGGATCACTGCATGCTAGTAATAACGATTAAGAGACTGGTGGAGTGGGAGGACAGCGGGCCACGCCGCTTTGTCTATGAGGAAGCATGGCAACGGGAGGACTCGTACGAACCCACGGTGGTGGCTGCATGGGAGAAGAAAAAGGCAGCTATTACACTTGAGGACCTCAACTCCTTGCTATATGACATGCAGGGTCACCTCACTGATTGGAAGCAAAAAAAGTTTGGGGATGTAAAGCGAAAACTGAAGAATGTGAGGAAGGATTCTGAGAGAGAAAAAACAAATTCTCTCTACCGCGGGTCGTCCAGAAGGGGAAAATTTTTGTGTTTTGACCCTTTTGACAAAGAATTTTAGGATTTGACCCTGGTTTGAAAAAATTTCGGGACTTGACCCTTTTTCCTACCGCCAGGGGCGCTGGCGGTAGGGTTAGACAGCCTACCGCCAAGGCCCCTGGCGGTAGGGTACTTATCCACGTCAGCACGCGGAAACGGCCACCGTCCCCCTCCGTCGCACCCTACTGAAGGAAATATTCCCTAGAGGCAATAATAAAGTTATTATTTATTTCCTTATATCATGATAAATGTTTATTATTCATGCTAGAATTGTATTAACCGGAAACATAATACATGTGTGAATACATAGACAAACAGAGTGTCACTAGTATGCCTCTACTTGATTAGCTCGTTAATCGAAGATGGTTATGTTTCCTAACCATAGACATGTGTTGTCATTTGATTAACGGGATCACATCATTAGGAGAATGATGTGATTGACATGACCCATTCCATTAGCTTAGCACCCGATCATTTAGTATGTTGCTATTGCTTTCTTCATGACTTATACATGTTCCTATGACTATGAGATTATGCAACTCCCGTTTGCCGGAGGAACACTTTGTGTGCTACCAAACGTCACAACGTAACTCGGAGATTATAAAGGAGATCTATAGGTGTCTCCAAAGGTACATGTTGGGTTGGCGTATTTCGAGATTAGGATTTGTCACTCCGATTGTCGGAGAGGTATCTCTGGGCCCTCTCGGTAATGCACATCACTTAAGCCTTGCAAGCATTGCAACTGATGAGTTAGTTGCGAGATGATGTATTACAGAACGAGTAAAGAGACTTGCCGGTAACGAGATTGAACTAGGTATTGAGATACCGACGATCGAATCTCGGGCAAAGAACATACCGATGACAAAGGGAACAACATATGTTGTTATGCGGTCTGACCGATAAAGATCTTCGTAGAATATGTAGGAACCAATATGAGCATCTAGGTTCTGCTATTGGTTATTGACCGGAGACGTGTCTCGATCATGTCTACATTGTTCTCGAACCGTAGGGTCCGCACGCTTAACGTTACGATGCCAGTTTCATTATGAGTTTATGTATTTTGATGTACCGAAGGTTGTTCGGAGTCCCTGATGTGATCATGGACATGACGAGGAGTCTCGAAATGGTCGA
The DNA here is from genome assembly GCF_002162155.2 of Triticum dicoccoides. Taxonomy (NCBI): domain Eukaryota; kingdom Viridiplantae; phylum Streptophyta; class Magnoliopsida; order Poales; family Poaceae; genus Triticum; species Triticum dicoccoides. The sequence goes on along the minus strand of NC_041384.1, from coordinate 36,469,478 downwards.
GACATAAAGATCGATATATTGGAAGCCTATATTTGGATATCGGAATCGTTCCAGGTGAAATCGGGATTTTACCAGAGTACCGGGGGGTTACCGGACCCCCCCCCTGGGGGGGTGGGGGGGGGTTATTGGGCCTACATGGGCCCTAAGGGAGAAGAGGAAAGGAGGCAAGAGGCGGCCGCGCGCCCCTCCCCTCCCTAGTCCGAATAGGACAAGGAGAGGGGGGCGGCGCCCCCCCTTTTCCTTTCCCTCTTCCTCCTCTTTCCCACTTCTCCTTCTCCAACTAGGAAAGAAGGGAGTCCTACTCCCGGTGGGAGTCCACAGGGAGTAGGACTCCCCCTTGGCGCATCCTCCTTGGCCGGCCGCCCCCTCCCCTTGGCTCCTTATATACGGGGGCAGGGGGCACCCTAGAACACACAAGTTGATCTTCGTGATCGTTCCTTAGCCGTGTGTGGTGCCCCCCTCCACCATATTCCACCTCGGCCATATTGTAGCAGTGCTTAGGCGAAGCCCTGCGACGGTTGAACATCAAGATCGTCACCACGCCGTCGTGCTGACGGAACTCCTCCCCGAAGCTTTGCTGGATCGGAGCCCGAGGAGCGTCATTGAGCTGAACGTGTGCCAAGAACTCGGAGGTGCCGGAGTAACGGTTCTTGGATCGGTTGGACCGGGAAGACGTACGACTACTTCCTCTACATTGCGTCAACGCTTCCGCTTCGGTCTACGAGGGTACGTAGACAACACTCTCCCCTCTCGTTGCTATGCATCACCATGATCTTGCGTGTGCGTAGGAATTTTTTTGAAATTACTACGTTCCCCAACAGTGGCATCAGAGCCAGGTTTTATGGTTTGATGTTATATGCATGAGTAGAACACAAGTGAGTTGTGGGTGATAAAAGTCATACTGCTTACCAGCATGTCATACTTTGGTTCAGCGGTATTGTTGGATGAAGCGGCCCGGACCGACATTACGCGTACGCTTACGCGAGACTGGTTCTACCGCCGTGCTTTGCACACAGGTGGCTGGCGGGTGTCAGTTTCTCCAACTTTAGTTGAACCGAGTGTGGCTACGTCCAGTCCTTGCAAAGGTTAAAACAGCACCAACTTGACAAACTATCGTTGTGGTTTTGATGCGTAGGTAAGATTCGTTCTTGCTTAAGCCTGTAGCAGCCACGTAAAACTTGCAACAAACAAAGTAGAGGACGTCTAACTTGTTTTTGCAGGGCATGTTGTGATGTGATATAGTCAAGGCATGATGCTAAATTTTATTGTATGAGATGATCATGTTTTGTAACCAAGTTATCGGCAACTGGCAGGAGCCATATGGTTGTCGCTTTATTGTATGCAATGCAATCACCCTGTAATGCTTTACTTTATCACTAAGCAGTAGCGATAGTCGTAGAAGCATAAGATTGGCGAGACGACAACGATGCTACGATGGATATCAAGGTGTCGTGCCGGTGACAATGGTGATCATGACGGTGCTTCGGAGATGGAGATCACAAGCACAAGATGATGATGGCCATATCATATCACTTATATTGATTGCATGTGATGTTTATCTTTTATGCATCTTATCTTGCTTTGATTGACGGTAGCATTATAAGATGATCTCTCACTAAATTTCAAGATAAAAAGTGTTCTCCTTGAGTATGCACCGTTGCCAAAGTTCGTCGTGCCCAGACACCACGTGATGATCGGGTGTGATAAGCTCTACGTCCATCTACAACGGGTGCAAGCCAGTTTTGCACACGCAGAATACTCAGGTTAAACTTGACGAGCCTAGCATATGCAGATATGGCCTCGGAACACTGAGACCGAAAGGTCGAGCGTGAATCATATAGTAGATATGATCAACATAGCGATGTTCACAATTGAAAACTACTCCATTTCACGTGATGATCGGTTATGGTTTAGTTGATTTGGATCACGTGATCACTTAGATGATTAGAGGGATGTCTATCTAAGTGGGAATTCTTAAGTAATATGATTAAATTGAACTTAAATTTATCATGAACTTAGTCCTGGTAGTATTTTGCAAATCATGTTGTAGATCAATAGCTCGCGTTGTTGCTTCCCTGTGTTTATTTTGATATGTTCCTAGAGAAAATTGTGTTGAAAGATGTTAGTAGCAATGATGCGGATTAGATCCATGATCTGAGGTTTATCCTCATTGCTGCACAGAAGAATTATGTCCTTGATGCACCGCTAGGTGACAGACCTATTGCAGGAGCAGATGCAGACGTTATGAACGTTTGGCTAGCTCAATATGATGACTACTTGATAGTTTAGTGCACCATGCTTAACGGCTTAGAATCGGGACTTCAAAGACGTTTTGAATGTCATAGACCATATGGATGTTCTAGGAGTTGAAGTTAATATTTTGAGCAAATACCCGAGTTGAGAGATATGAAGTTTCCAACAAGTTCTATAGCTAAAAGATGGAGGAGAATCGCTCAACTAGTGAGCATGTGCTCAGATTGTCTAGGGACTACAATCGCTTGAATCAAGTGGGAGTTAATCTTCCAGATAAGATAGTGATTGACAGAATTCTCTAGTCACCATCACCAAGTTAGTAGAACTACATGATGAACTATAGTATGCAAGAGATGATGAAAACGACTCCTGAGCTTTTCATGATGATGAAATCGATGAAGGTAGACATCAAGAAAGAGCATCAAGTGTTGATGGTTGACAAGACCAATAGTTTCAAGAAAAGGGCAAAGGGAAGAAGGGGAACTTCAAGAAGAACGGCAAGCAAGTTGCTGCTCAAGTGAAGAAGCCGAAGTCTGGTCCTCGGCCTGAGACTAAGTGCTTATACTGCAAAGGGACTGGTCACTGGAAGCGGAACTACCCCAAGTATTTGGCGGATAAGAAGGATGGCAAAGTGAACATAAGTATATTTGATATACATGTTATTGATGTGTACTTGACTAGTGTTTATAGCAACCCCTCAGTATTTGATAATAGTTCAGTTGCTAAGATTAGTAACTCGAAACGGGAGTTGCAGAATAAACAGAGACTAGTTAAGGGTGAAGTGACGATGTGTGTTGGAAGTGGTTCCAAGATTGATATGATCATCATCGCACACTCCCTATACTTTAGGGATTAATGTTGAACCTAAATAAGTGTTATTTGGTGTTTGCGTTGAGCATGAATATGATTTGATCATGTTTATTGTAATACAGTTATTCATTTAAGTAAGAGAATAAAGTGTTGTTCTGTTTACATGAATAAAACCTTATATGGTTACACACCCAATGAAAATAGTTCATTGGATCTCGATCGTAGTGATACACATATTCATAATGTTGAAGCCAAAAGATGCAGAGTTGATAATGATAGTGCAACTTATTTGTGGCACTGCCGTTTACGTCAAATTGGTGTAAAGTGCATGAAGAAACTCCATGCTGATGGGCTTTTGGAACCATTTGATTATGAATCACTTGGTACTTGCGAACCGTGCCTCATGGGCAAGATGACTAAAACACCGTTCTCCAGTACTATGGAGAGAGCAACAGATTTGTTGGAAATCATACATACAGATGTATGTGGTCCAATGAATGTTGAAGCTCGTGGCGGATATCGTTATTTTCTCACCTTCATAGATGATTTAAGCAGATATGGGTATATCTACTTAATGAAACATAAGTCTGAAACATTTGAAAAGTTCAAAGAATTTCAAAGTGAAGTTGAAAATCATCGTAACAAGAAAATAAAGTTTCTATGATCTGATCGTGGAGGAGAATATTTGAGTTACGAGTTTCGTCTACATTTGAAACAATGCGGAATAGTTTCACAACTAACGCCACCCGGAACACCACAGCGTAATGGTGTGTCCGAACGTCGTAATCATACTTTACTTGATATGGTGCGATCTATGATGTCTCTTACAGATTTACCGCTATCGTTTTGGGGTTATGCTCTAGAGACAGCCGCATTCACGTTAAATAGGGCACCATCAAAATCCGTTGAGACGACGCCTTATGAACTGTGGTTTGGCAAGAAACCAAAGTTGTCGTTTCTGAAAGTTTGGAGCTTCGATGCTTATGTGAAAAACTTCAACCTGATAAGCTCGAACCCAAATCGGAGAAATGTGTCTTCATAGGATACCCAAAGGAGACTGTTGGGTACACCTTCTATCACAGATCCGAAGGCAAGACATTTGTCGCTAAGAATGGATCCTTTCTAGAGAAGGAGTTTCTCTCGAAAGAAGTGAGTGGGAGGAAAGTAGAACTTGATGAGGTAACTGTACCTGCTCCCTTATTGGAAGTAGTACATCGCGGAAACCGGTTTCTGTGACACCTACACCAATTAGTGAGGAAGCTAATGATAATGATCATGAAACTTCAGAACAAGTTACTACCGAACCTCGTAGATCAACCAGAGTAAGATCCGCACCAGAGTGGTACGGTAACCTTGTTCTGGAAGTCATGCTACTAGATCATGATGAACCTACGAACTATGAAGAAGCGATGGTGAGCCCATATTCCGCAAAATGGCTTGAAGCCAAGAAATCTGAGATGGGATCCATGTATGAGAACAAAGTATGGACTTTGGTTGACTTGCCCAATGATCGGCAAGCAATTGAGAATAAATGGATCTTCAAGAAGAAGACTGACGCTGACGGTAATGTTACTGTCTACAAAGCTCGACTTATCAGAAAAGGTTTTTGACAAAGTTCAAGGTGTTGACTACGATGAGATTTTCTCACTCGTATCGATGTTTAAAGTCTGTCCGAATCATGTTAGCAATTGCCGCATTTTATGAAATCTGGCAAATGGATAAACAAAACTGCAATCCTTAATGGATTTCTTAAAGAAGAGTTGTATATGATGCAACCAGAAGGTTTTGTCAATCCTAAAGGTGTTAACAAAAATGTGCAAGCTCCAGTGATCCATCTATGGACTAGTACAAGCATCTTGGAGTTGGAATATAAGCTTTGATGAGTTGATCAAAGCATATAGTTTTATATAGACTTGCGGTGAAGCCTGTATTTACAAGAAAGTGAGTAGGAGCACTACAGCATTTCTGATAAGTATATGTGAGTGACATATTGTTGATCGGAAATAATGTAGAATTATTCTGTAAAGCATAAAGAAGTGTTTGAAAGGAGTTTTTCAAAGAAAGACCTCGGTGAAGCTGCTTACATATTGAGCATCAAGATCTATAGAGATAGATCAAGACGCTTGATAAGTTTTTTCAATGAGTACATACCTTGACAAGATTTTGAAGTAGTTCAAAATGGAACAGTCAAAGAAAGAGTTCTTGCCTGTGTTACAAGGTGTGAAATTGAGTAAGACTCAAAGCCCGACCACGGTAGAAGATAGAAAGAGAATGAAAGTCATTCCCTATGCCTCAGCCATAGATTCTATAAAGTATGCCATGTTGTGTACCAGATCTATTGTATACCCCGCCCTGCGTTTGGCAAGGGAGTACAATAGTGATCTAGGAGTAGATCATTGGACATTGGTCAAAATTATCCTTAGTAGAATAAGGATATGTTTCTCGATTATGGAGGTGACAAAAGGTTCATCATAAAGAGTTACGTCGATGCAAATTTTGACACTGATCTAGATGACTCTAAGTCTCGATCTAGATACATACTGAAAGTGGGAGCAATTAGCTAGAGTAGCTCCATGCAGAGCATTGTTGACATAGAAATTTGCAAAATACTTACGGATCTGAATGTGGCAGACCGTTGACTAAACTTCTCTCACAAGCAAAACATGATCACACCTTAGTACTCTTTGGGTGTTAATCACATAGCGATGTGAACTAGATTATTGACTCTAGTAAACCCTTTGGGTGTTGGTCACATGTCGATGTGAACTATAGGTGTTAATCACATGGTGATGTGAACTACTGGTGTTAAATCACATGGACATGTGAACTAGATTATGACTCTAGTGCAAGTGGGAGACTGAAGGAAATATGCCCTAGAGGCAATAATAAAGTTATTATTTATTTCCTGATATCATGATAAATGTTTATTATTCATGCTAGAATTGTATTAACCGGAAACATAATACATATGTGAATACATAGACAAACAGAGTGTCACTAGTATGCCTCTACTTGACTAGCTCGTTAATCAAAGATGGTTATGTTTCCTAACCATAGACATGTGTTGTCATTTGATTAACGGGGTCACATCATTAGGAGAATGATGTGATTGACATGACCCATTCCATTAGCTTAGCACCCGATCGTTTAGTATGTTGCTATTGCTTTCTTCATGACTTATACATGTTCCTATGACTATGAGATTATGCAACTCCCGTTTGCCGGAGGAACACTTTGTGTGCTGCCAAACGTCACAACGTAACTGGGTGATTATAAAGGAGCTCTATAGGTGTCTCCAAAGGTACATGTTGGGTTTGGCGTATTTCAAGATTAGGATTTGTCACTCTGATTGTCGGAGAGGTATCTCTGGGCCCTCTTGGTAATGCACATCACTTAAGCCTTGCAAGCATTGCAACTGATGAGTTAGTTGCGAGATGATGTATTACAGAATGAGTAAAGAGACTTGCCGGTAACGAGATTGAACTAGGTATTGATATACCGACGATCGAATCTCGGGCAAGTAACATACCGATGACAAAGGGAACAACGTATGTTGTTATGCGGTCTGACCGATAAAGATCTTCGTAGAATATGTAGGAACCAATGTGAGCATCCAGGTTCCGCTATTGGTTATTGACCGGAGACGTGTCTCGGTCATGTCTACATTGTTCTCGAACCGTAGGGTCCGCACGCTTAACGTTACGATGCCAGTTTCATTATGAGTTTATGTATTTTGATGTACCGAAGGTTGTTCGGAGTCCCGGATGTGATCATGGACATGACGAGGAGTCTCGAAATGGTCGAGACATAAAGATCGATATATTGGAAGCCTATATTTGGATATCGGAATCGTTCTGGGTGAAATCGGGATTTACCGGAATACCGGGGGGTTACCGGAACTCCCCCCCCCCGGGGGGGTTATTGGGCCTACATGGGCCCTAAGGGAGAAGAGGAAAGGAGGCAAGAGGTGGCCGCGCGCCCCTCCCCTCCCAAGTCCGAATAGGACAAGCAGACGGGGGTGGCGCCCCCCCTTTTCCTTTCCCTCTTCCTTCTCTTTCCCACTTCTCCTTCTCCAACTAGGAAAGAAGGGAGTCCTACTCCCGGTGGGAGTAGGACTCCCCCTTGGCGCGCCCTCCTTGGCCGGCCGCCCCTCCCCTTGGCTCCTTTATATACGGGGGCAGGGGGCACCCTAGAACACACAAGTTGATCTTCGTGATCGTTCCTTGGCCGTGTGCGGTTCCCCCCTCCACCATATTGTACCTTGGTCATATTGTAGCGGTGCTTAGGCGAAGCCCTGCGACGGTTGAACATCAAGATCGTCACCACGCCGTCGTGCTGACGGAACTCCTCCCCGAAGCTTTGCTGGATCGGAGCCCGGGGAGCATCATCGAGCTGAACATGTGCCAAGAACTCGGAGATGCCGGAGTAACGGTGCTTGGATCGGTTGGACCGAGAAGACGTACGACTACTTCCTCTATGTTGCGTCAACGCTTCCGCTTCGGTCTACGAGGGTACGTAGACAACACTCTCCCCTCTCGTTGCTATGCATCACCATGATCTTGCGTGTGCGTAGGAATTTTTTTGAAATTACAACGTTCCCCAACACCTACCGCCAGGGGACCTGGCGGTAGCCTGTCTAACCCTACCGCCAGAGCCCCTGGCGGTAGGGTCCGGGCAGTTATTTGCCCCGAAACCCCCGCGCCCCTTCCCATCTCCCCACCCCTCCCCTCCCCCCTGTCGGCAGTTCCTCATTTTCTCCCCCAAGTCGCCCCTCTCTCATCTCCTCCACTCCCCCCCTCGGATCTACACCAATTCTTTACTATTTTTGCGGATCGAGATGGCCCCGAAGAGAGAAACCTAAGCTCCTCCAATCCCTCCAATTAGTTTTTGCAAACTTGCTTCCGATTCGACGCATTATTTGCTTGAAATCCCTCATATTTTTGAACTTAGATTGGGTTTTTTTCACCTAAGATTGATTGTAGTTGTAGTTCTTAGTTCTTTAGTAACTAGTGGTATTGGATATGAACTCTAATCAATAGTTCATATGTTAGTGTGAAGATGAAAAAATTTTATGATGTAATGTTGATATGAGTATGGACCCTAGTTTGATGATGCATGTTGATATGATGATATGATCTAGTGTGAAGATGAACCCTAGTTTGATGATGCATGTTGATATGATGATATGAAGATGTTGTTTGGAAAATTTTATTTAAAAATATGAAGATATGATGTATGTTGGAGGTTTTTTTTTATATGATGCATGTTGATATGAATTGATCCATCATGTGTAGTAGATGTTGTTGGAGGAATATGCTTAAAATTTTATTTTGATATGATGCATTTTGATATGATTTGAGTTCATTGTTTGTTTATGTACGATTATGCTTATGGTGCTTTTGTTTATGAAACTCTATTAAGGCGGCCACCTCTTGCGGACAACATCAGCCAACGGTACTCCATGCTGGACTGGGCATTCGACAAGGGTCATCGTGCCCGTTTCATAGAGAACGTAGAGGTAAGTGATATGAATGAAATATTGATCAAAGTTTTCGGGTTGATGAAAATGATTTCCTAACTTTTGGCGTTCACTGTTTGACAGATGCTCCAGCCACTGCACATGAGGGGTCACGGGGTTCATGAGCATATGGACTACGACGAGCGCTACGCGCTGTTCTTCAAGAAAGCCCGTCTGTTGGGTTTCATGTTGCAGTTCAAGCGTCAGCCGCCGACGCTTGTCCACGCAGCTCTCACATCTCTGATTGACCGGTGGCGACCGGAGACCCATTCTTTCCATCTGCCATGCAGGGATCGGAGATGACGGTGACGCTAGAGGACTAGGGGATGATTACTGTCATGCCGATCGAGGGTCATGCACTCACCGGTCGAGTGGAGAGGACCAACTGGCAGGAGAGGGTCACCACCCTCATCGGCGACTGCCCCGGTGCCAAGAGTAATCGTACATCCGGTGTGCCGTTGACCTGGCTCTCGGAGCACCGGAAGACATGCCCCCAAGGGCCAAGGCGTAGATGAGGCGACTGTGGAGTTGTACGCGAGGGCCAATCTGTGGTATATTCTCTCGGAGGTCGTGTTTCCAGACAGCTCTGGGAACTCTGCCAACTGGGCGTATCTGTTCTTCCTAGCGGACTGGGATGCAGGGTACAGTTGGGGGACCGCATCTCTCGCCTACCTATACCGTTCGGTAAGAGAGTGTCTAATTGCCTGCCTACCTACGAAAGTGTGTCCATGACATTTTCTTATATCTGATACTCATTTGATGTTTTGCTGCTTGACGATGCAACGTAGAGGATGGGAGACAAGTCCAATATGGGTGGCTTTGTCTGGGCCTTCTCCATTTGGATGTGGGAGCGGCTGCCGGTGGGGCGTCCGGAGAAGATGCCAAGACGCCCATGGGAAGACTATAGCAAAGACGGTGATGAGACTCGAAACCCCACCGTAGCTTACGAGTGGGACGTTGTCAAACTCTACACGGGCCTAAACAAGACTTCGTACAAGACCTACACCAATGAGTTGGACGCTTTGACGCATACGCAGGTATATGAACTCGCTCAATAGCTTTCTCTTTGATTCCACTTTTGACCGAGAGTGGGAACTTACCAATGTATATGTAATAGGTAAACTGGTGGCCGTATCGACAAGAACGAGAGTGGGACTTTGATCTGAACATGATGTGCGATGCGGACCGTGGTCTCTGGCAGTGCATCGTGCCCATGATCTGTGTGTACGCCGTCGAGTGGCACTTGCCACACCGCGTGGCCACGCAGTTTGGGATTTATCAGCATACCCATCGGGCCAGCCCACCGATATCGACGGCCACGCGCTCCACCTATGAGCGCTTTGTTCTCCATTCCCATGATTTCATTACAATTATCATGTTTCTTGTTGCTGATGATGATCTTATTGCGCTTATGATGATTCTTGTTGCTTATGCCTTGCAGGATGAGCCGGCAGAAGAATCAGTCGATCACAGACTAGGGAGAGGAGCATAAAACTCATGTGACGGAGTGGAACCGACGGAGGTTCCGTAAAGATGGGGAGAGGAAAGTGACTGACTGGGATGCTTACCTGGGCTGACACATGAGGTGGTACGATGATGGCCAGAAGCACCGTCTTCATCTCAGGCCTCGGTGGACGGCGGAAGACATCGTGGAGCTGGAGAGGGATGACCCCGATGAACAGGCATACCAGACCGGCATCAGAGACATGCACAGTGGATTTAGGGAGTTTGCACCCCTCATCAACAGAGTGGTAAGTTTGAACCGACAGTTGTATTTGAAATATTGGGCCATTTGCATTTCTGTCCCTAACTCGAACTACCTAATCAGATATACCCCTAATTCCAAAGCCTGCTCAAAAATGCCCCTCCGCCGTGATGTGCCCTTATAGAAATGCCCCTCCGAGCTGTTTTCGTCCAGTCAAGGCTGTTTGACCGCTAACATGCCGTTTCTTTGACATTTTTCCCCTCCTGCCGTACATCTGGGCCCAACTAACCGGTTCACTCTCTCTCCCCCTCTTTCTTCTTCCTCGCAATGACAGGGGCATTTTTGAGCACGTACTGGATCAGGCGTTTCCGTGGTCGGAGAGAGAGGGGCAGGTCAGGCACGGCGTGGTGAGCGATGTCTATGGCGGGCACGGCGGGGATGTCTTCTACGAGCTCGTCGGTGGCCGCCAATGTAAGTTTCAGTGTCGATTTGGGGGAGATATGGGCATATTGCGAAATTAGGGTTCATCAATTTGGTTTTTTTTGCTGCTGTTAGGTTGATGGTGTTGGGATAGTTCAGTTTCAATCGGAGTTTTACATCCCCGATCTAACATTCTGTGGCCTTGAGGTTCGCTCGATGCAGCGGTGCCCTGGCCACGGGCTTATTCCTGCTCGTCGTGTCGCCTGGGGAGGAGCAAGCTCCGGCAGAAGGTTTCTCAGCTGCCCTCTTGATGTAAGTGTTTGGCTTTTAAGCTTGATTCGATTCTGCTCTTTCCCCTCTTTCTAATTCGATCATTGATTTTGCAGCTTCCTGATGAATGTGAGTGGGTTGTATGGATTGACCGGCCACCGACCGAACGTATTGCTCGTGCATTTGAGGAGCTTCATGCAGGATTGGAGAAGAGCTGGCTAAAATCTCATGATTTAGAGAGGAGGGTGATGTATCTAACCGAGAAGAACAAGAAACTGAAGCTGAAGATGAAAAAGAGGAACGAGCTTATGCAAGCATGGGGATTTATCATAGTAAATGATTCCAGTCACAGGTCTTTCATCTTCTTGATCCTAGTGTTGCAAGCAGGATTAGTTAAGAGCCTTGAACTCCTCCTTGTGGTGATAGTTTTGCTCACTTCTTTGCTTAGCTGGTTGCTTCCAGTTACAGATCCTACTGTAGGATCTGGTGCAAACTTGAGCCTCTTCTTGGCTGGTGACATCCCTCTATCAGTTGCCTTTTCATAGTTCTTCCTTGGGCTACAATTTAAATGAGAACATTAAATGCAACAAAAAAGGAAATGAGAACATCAAATGAAGAAAAAATTGAAATGAGAACATCTATAGTAGTTGCACCTTACAGCAGATGACATAATCTACTTTACATACTTCATTGAACAGTGACCTTGCCCATAGCTTGCTATGATGCTCCTCTAAGTACTCCTTAACACCAGCCTTACTGTGCAACTACCTAAGATGGTAGTTGTGTTTCTTTATGTTGTATGTCAATGAACAGGGCCATAAATTTTCATCAAAGAATTTTCCTCTAAACTTTTTTGTGAAATTTGCAGCCAAATGCCTCATGCATTCTCTGTGCTCCACACCTGGGAACACATCTTCCACTGCAGTCTCCAGGCCTTTGCATGCATCAGTGTGGATAACAAGACCTGGTAGGTGTCCTATAAGCTCTCTTAAGTTCTGAAAAAAACCAAGTCCAACTGTCTATGTTTTCACCCTCTAGAACTCCATATGCAACTGGGAAGATCCAATTGCAAGCATCCACAGCACATGCACTAACTAGTTGCCCTCTAAATCTGCCATTTAATGCAGTGGCATCTACTGCAAGATAAGGCCTACATCCATTCAAAAAACCTTGCCAACATGCTTTGAAAGAAACAAATACTCTTCTAAAGCACTCTTTCTGTCTACTCTTCCCATTTAGTTTGTACTGCACAGTGTGTTTATCAATGGTAACTACACTACCAGGAGATGCTTCCTCCACTTCTGCCTTGAAGGTATACAGTAACTGGAAAGAGTCAACCCACTTACCATAGATATTGTCAAGTGCCATTTGCTTCCCATAGAATACTCTCATATATGGAACTGCCAGGCCATACTTCTTTTTCAAATTTTTCTGCAATTCTGTTGGTCCCACTTCTGAATCCTCTAAAACCCAGGTCTTCACAGCATCAGCAACCCATCTACTCTTAGCTGACTTCAATCTTTTTCTCCTGTTCACACTGGGACATGTATGAGCAGTTTTGTTCACCTTAACCTGCATTCATGAAAGTTCAGACACATGTTAGAACCTATGTGCTGCAACAAACAAACAAAATACAGTATCAATGCTGCTAACTACAAATGCAATGTTAGTTGCTATATATTAGATACCTGAAACAGTGTGCTATGTCTCATTAAGGAGGCATGCATCCTCCATTGACACCTCTTATAAGCACACTGCACTGTCAACCTAGTACTGTCACTCTTGTCTATCACAAATTCACTTTGAGTCTTTATTGAGAAGGTTGCAAGAGCATTTCTACAGTCTAAAGCACTGGAAAATATTGTTCCCTGTGCCAAAGAAGGATCATCTCTATTGTATTGCACGTCTGGTCTTTCCTCATCAGATGTTTTAAAGTATCCCATGTCCCTGTCCTCCTCCTTCTCATCTTCACCTGCCTCAGCAAACATGCCTTCAGGGGGTGGAACATAATCTTCCCCCTCATCATCTTTCTCCTTGCCCTTCTTCCTTGTTACAAACTGTGGAAACAACTTTTCATCCTCATCATCACTTGGCCAATCATCTGGTAGTCCCTCTTCAGTATAGGGGTCAACTGAATCTCTACTATGAGAGGGACCTGCATTCTTAGGAACTTCTACAGTAGGTGTTCCTGGTGCCTGCATGGAACTACTGCTGCCTCTACTATGAGCATTTCTTTTCCTGCCCCTTGATTGGCTGGTCCTACCTTTATCTCTATACCTAGACTAAGATCTTGTTCCTCTGCTCTCTGGCTCTCCTCTCTTCCTTTGTATGACACTGATTTCTAGTTTAGCAGGGAAAGAATCTGTTGGGGAACGTAGTAATTTCAAAAAAAATCCTACGCACACGCAAGATCATGGTGATGCATAGCAACGAGAGGGGAGAGTGTGATCTACGTACCCTTGTAGACCGACAGCGGAAGTGTTAGCACAACGCGGTTGATGTAGCCGTACGTCTTCACGGCCCGAGCGATCAAGCACCGAAACTACGGCACCTTCGAGTTTTAGCACACGTTCAGCTCGATGACGATCCCCGAACTCCGATCCAGCAAAGTGTTGGGGAAGAGTTCCGTCAGCACGACGGCGTGGTGACGATCTTGATGTTCTACCGTCGCAGGGCTTCGCCTAAGCACCGCTACAATATTATCGAGGATTATGGTGGAAGGGGGCACCGCACACGGCTAAGAAAACGATCACGTGGATCAACTTGTGTGTCTAGGGGTGCCCCTTGCCCCCGTATATAAAGGAGCAAGGGGAGGAGGCCGGCCGGCCCTATTGGCGCGCCAAGGAGGAGTCCTACTAGGAGGGGGAAAGGAAGTGGGGAGGGAGAAGGAAAGGGGGGCGCTGCCCCCCTCTCCTAGTCCAATTCGGACCAGGGGGAGGAGGCACACGGCCCACCCTGGCTGCCCTTCTCTCTCTCCACTAAGGCCCATATGGCCCATTACTTCTCCCGGGGGGTTCCGGTACCCCTCAGGTACTCCGGTTTTCTCCGAAATCACCCGGAACACTTCCGGTGTCCGAATATAGCCGTCCAATATATCAATCTTTATGTCTCGACCATTTCGAGACTCCTCGTTATGTCCGTGATCACATCTGGTACTCCGAACTAACTTCGGTACATCAAAACTCATAAACTCATAATATAACTGTCATCGAAACCTTAAGCGTGCGGACCCTACGGGTTCGAGAACAATGTAGACATGACCGAGACATGTCTCCGGTCAATAACCAATAGCGGAACCTGGATGCTCATATTGGCTCCCACATATTCTATGAAGATCTTTATCGGTCAGACCGCATAACAACATACTTTGTTCCCTTTTTCATCGGTATGTTACTTGCCCGAGATTCGATCGTCGGTATCTCAATACCGAGTTCAATCTCGTTACCGGCAAGTCTCTTTACTCGTTTCGTAATACATCATCTTGAAACTAACTCATTAGTTGAAATGCTTGCAAGGCTTATGTGATGTGCATTACCGAGAGGGCCCAGAGATACCTCTCCGACAATCGGAGTGACAAATCCTAATCTCGAAATATGCCAACCCAACATTTACCTTTGGAGACACCTGTAGAGCTCCTTTATAATCACCCAGTTACGTTGTGACGTTTGGTAGCACACAAAGTGTTCCTCCGGCAAACGGGAGTTGCATAATCTCGTAGTCATAGGAACATGTGTAAGTCATGAAGAAAGCAATAGCAACATACTAAACGATTGGGTGCTAAGCTAATGGAATGGGTCATGTCAATCACATCATTCTCCTAATAATGTGATCTCGTTAATCAAATGACAACACATGTCTATGGTTAGGAAACATAACCATCTATGATTAACGAGCTAGTCAAGTAGAGGCATACTAGTGACGTTTAGTTTGTCTATGTATTCACACAAGTATTATGTTTCCGGTTAATACAATTCTAGCATGAATAATAAACCTTTATCATGATATAAGGAAATAAATAATAACTTTATTATTGCCTCTAGGGCATATTTCCTTCAGTCTCCCACTTGCACTAGAGTCAATAATCTAGATTACACAGTAATGATTCTAACACCCATGGAGCTTTGGTGCTGATCATGTTTTGCTCGTGGAAGAGGCTTAGTCAACAGGTCCGCTACATTCAGCTCCGTATGTTTCTTGCAAATCTCTATGTCTCCCACCTAGACTAGATCCCGAATGGAATTGAAGCGTCTCTTGATGTGTTTGGTTCTCTTGTGAAATCTGGATTCCTTTGCCAAGGAAATTGCACCAGTATTGTCACAAAAGATTTTCATTGGACCCGATGCACTAGGTATGACACCTAGATCGGATATGAACTCCTTCATCCAGACTCCTTCGTTTGCTGCTTCCGAAGCAGCTATGTACTCCGCTTCACATGTAGATCCCGCCACGACGCTTTGTTTAGAACTGCACCAACTGACAGCTCCACCGTTTAATGTAAACACGTATCTGGTTTGCGATTTAGAATCGTCCGGATCAGTGTCAAAGCTTGCATCAACGTAACCGTTTACGATGAGCTCTTTGTCACCTCCATATACGAGAAACATATCCTTAGTCCTTTTCAGGTATTTTAGGATGTTCTTGACCGTTGTCCAGTGATCCACTCCTGGATTACTTTGGTACCTCCCTGCTAGACTTATAGCAAGGCACACATCAGGTCTGGTACACAGCATTGCATACATGATAGAGCCTATGGCTGAAGCATAGGGAACATCTTTCATTTTCTCTCTATCTTCTGCAGTGGTCGGGCATTGAGTCTGACTCAACTTCACACCTTGTAACATAGGCAAGAACCCTTTCTTTGCTTGATCCATTTTGAACTTCTTCAAAATCTTGTCAAGATATGTGCTTTGTGAAAGTCCAATTAAGCGTATTGATCTATCTCTATAGATCTTTATGCCTAATATGTAAGCAGCTTCACCGAGGTCTTTCATTGAAAAACTCTTATTCAAGTATCCCTTTATGCTATCCAGAAATTCTATATCATTTCCAATCAGTAATATGTCATCCACATATAATATCAGAAATGCTACAGAGCTCCCACTCACTTTCTTGTAATTACAGGCTTCTCCGAAAGTCTGTATAAAACCAAATGCTTTGATCACACTATCAAAGCGTTTAGGCCAACTCCGAGAGGCTTGCACCAGTCCATAAATGGATCGCTGGAGCTTGCACACTTTGTTAGCTCCCTTTGGATCGACAAAACCTTCCGGTTGCATCATATACAACTCTTCTTCCAGAAATCCATTCAGGAATGCAGTTTTGACATCCATCTGCCAAATTTCATAATCATAAAATGCAGTAATTGCTAACATGATTCGGACAGACTTAAGCATCGCTACGGGTGAGAAGGTCTCATCGTAGTCAACCCCTTGAACATGTCGAAAACCTTTTGCGACAAGTCGAGCTTTGTAGACAGTAATATTACCGTTACCGTCAGTCTTCTTCTTGAAGATCCATTTATTCTCAATTGCTTGTCGATCATCGAGCAAGTCAACCAAAGTCCATACTTTGTTCTCATACATGGATCCCATCTCAGATTTCATGGCTTCAAGCCATTTTGCGGAATCTGGGCTCACCATCGCTTCTTCATAGTTCGTAGGTTCATCATGATCTAGTAGCATGATTTCCAGAACAGGATTACCGTACCACTCTGGCGCGGATCTTACTCTGGTTGATCTACGAGGTTCAGTAGTATCTTGTTCTGAAGTTTCATGATCATTATCATTAGCTTACTCACTAATTGGTGTAGGTGTCGCAGAAACAGTTTTCTATGATGTACTACTTTCCAATAAGGGAGCAGGTATAGTTACCTCGTCAAGTTCTACTTTCCTCCCACTCACTTCTTTCGAGAGAAACTCCTTCTCTAGAAAGGATCCATTCTTAGCAACGAATGTCTTGCCTTCGGATCTGTGATAGAAGGTGTACCCAACAGTCTCCTTTGGGTATCCTATGAAGACACATTTCTCCGATTTGGGTTCGAGCTTATCAGGTTGAAGCTTTTTCACATAAGCATCGCAGCCCCAAACTTTAAGAAACGACAACTTTGGTTTCTTGCCAAACCATAGTTCATAAGGCGTCGTCTCAACGGATTTTGATGGTACCCTATTTAACGTGAATGCGGCCGTCTCTAAAGCATAACCCCAAAACGATAGCGGTAAATCAGTAAGAGACATCATAGATCGCACCATATCTAGTAAAGTACGATTATGACGTTCGGACACACCATTACGCTGTGGTGTTCTGGGTGGCGTGAGTTGCGAAACTATTCCGCATTGCTTCAAATGTACACCAAACTCGTAACTCAAATATTCTCCTCCACGATCAGATCGTAGAAACTTTATTTTCTTGTTACGATGATTTTCAACTTCACTCTGAAATTCTTTGAACTTTTCAAATGTTTCAGACTTATGTTTCATTAAGTAGATATACCCATATCTGCTTAAGTCATCTGTGAAGGTGAGAAAATAACGATATCTGCCATGAGCCTCAATATTCATCGGACCACATACATCTGTATGTATGATTTCCAACAAATCTGTTGCTCTCTCCATAGTACTGGAGAATGGTGTTTTAGTCATCTTGCCCATGAGGCACGGTTCTCAAGTACCAAGTGATTCATAATCAAGTGGTTCCAAAAGCCCATCAGTATGGAGTTTCTTCATGCGCTTTATACCGATATGATCTAAACGGCAGTGCCACAAATAAGTTGCACTATCATTATCAACTCTGCATCTTTTGGCTTCAACATTATGAATATGTGTGTTACTACTATCGAGATTCATCAAAAATAGACCACTCTTCAAAGGTGCAGGACCATAAAAGATATTACTCATATAAATAGAACAACCATTATTCTCTGATTTAAATGAATAACCGTCTCGCATTAAACAAGATCCAGATATAATGTTCATGCTCAATGCTGGCACCAAATAACAATTATTTAGGTCTAATACTAATCCCGAAGGTAGATGTAGAGGTAGCGTGCCGACCGCGATCACATCGACTTTGGAACCATTTCCCACGCGCATCGTCACCTCGTCCTTTGCCAGTGTTCGCTTAATCCGTAGTCCCTGTTTCGAGTTGCAAATATTAGCAACAGAACCAGTATCAAATACCCAGGTGCTACTGCGAGCTCTAGTAAGGTACACATCAATAACATGTATATCACATATACCTTTGTTCACCTTGCCATCCTTCTTATCCGCCAAATACTTGGGGCAGTTCCTCTTCTAGTGACCAGTCTGCTTGCAGTAGAAGCACTCAGTTTCAGGCTTAGGTCCAGACTTGGGTTTCTTCTCTTGAGCAGCAACTTGCTTGCCGTTTTTCTTGAAGTTCCCCTTCTTCTTCCTTTTGCCCTTTTTCTTGAAACTAGTGGTCTTGTTGACCATCAACACTTGATGCTCCTTTTTGATTTCTACCTCCGCAGCTTTCAGCATTGCGAAGAGCTCGGGAATAGTCTTGTTCATCCCTTGCATATTATAGTTCATCACGAAGCTCTTGTAGCTTGGTGGCAGTGATTGGAGAATTCTATCAATGACGCAATCATCTGGAAGATTAACTCCCATCTGAATCAAGTGATTATTATACCCAGACATTTTGAGTATATGCTCACCGACAGAACTGTTCTCCTCCATCTTGCAGCTATAGAACTTATTGGAGACTTCATATCTCTCAATTCGGGCATTTGCTTGAAATATTAACTTCAACTCCTGGAACATCTCATATGCTCCATGACGTTAAAAACGTCGTTGAAGTCCCGATTCTAAGCCGTAAAGCATGGCACACTGAACTATCGAGTAGTCATCAGCTTTGCTCTGCCAGACGTTCATAACATCTGGTGTTGCTCCAGCAGCAGGCCTGGCACCCAGCGGTGCTTCCAGGACGTAATTCTTCTGTGCAGCAATGAGGATAATCCTCAAGTTACGGACCCAGTCCGTGTAATTGCTACCATCATCTTTCAACTTTGCTTTCTCAATGAACGCATTAAAATTCAACGGAATAACAGCACGAGCCATCTATCTACAATCAAACATACATAAGAAAGATACTATCAGGTACTAAGTTCATGATAAATTTAAGTTCAATTAATCATATTACTTAAGAACTCCCACTTAGATAGACATCCCTCTAATCTTCTAAGTGATCACGTGATCCAAATCAACTAAACCATAACCGATCATCACGTGAAATGGAGTAGTTTTCAATGGTGAACATCACTATGTTGATCATATCTACTATATGACTCACGCTCGATCTTTCGATCTCATTGTTCCGAGGCCATATCTGCATATGCTAGGCTCGTCAAGTTTAACCTGAGTATTCTGCGTGTGCAAAACTGGCTTGCACCCGTTGTAGATGGATGTAGAGCTTATCACACCCGATCATACCGTGGTGTCTGGGCACGACGAACTTTGGCAACGGTGCATACTCAGGGAGAACAGTTTTATCTTGATAATTTAGTGAGCGATCATCTTATAATGCTACCATCAATCAAAGCAAGATAAGATGCATAAAAGATAAACATCACATGCAATCAATATAAGTGATATGATATGGCCATCATCATCTTGTGCTTGTGATCTCCATCTCCGAAGCATCGTCATGATCACCATCGTCACCGGCGCGACACCTTGATCTCCATCGTACCATCGTTGTCGTCTCGCCAATCTTATGCTTCCATGACTATCGCTACCGCTTAGTGATAAAGTAAAGCATTACAGCGCGGTTGCATTGCATACAATAAAGCGACAACCATATTGTTGGGGAACGTAGCAGAAATTCAAAATTTTCCTACGTGTCACCAAGATCTATCTATGGAGAAACCAGCAACGAGGGGAAGGAGAGTGCATCTACGTACCCTTGTAGATCGCTAAGCGGAAGAGTTCAAGAGAACGGGGTTGAAGGAGTCGTACTCGTCATGATCCAAATCACCGGAGATCCTAGTGCCGAACAGACGGCACCTCCGCGTTCAACACACGTACAGCCCGATGACGTCTCCCACGCCTTGATCCAGCAAGGAGAGAGGGAGAGGCTGAGGAAGACTCCATCCAGCAGCAGCACAACGGCGTGGTGGTGATGGAGGAGCATGGTACTCCAGCAGGGCTTCGCCAAGCACCGCAAGAGACGAGGAGGAGAGAGGTAGGGCTGCACCAGGGAAAGATCAAATCATGTCTTTTGTGCAGCCCAAAACCCCCACTATTTATAGGATGAGGGGAGGAGGGTGCGCCCCCTCTAGGGTTCCCACCCCTAGGGGGGCGGCAGCCCTAGATGGGAAAAAGGGGGTGGCCAAGGGGGGAGGAGAGGGAGGCGCAGGGAGCATGGGCCTTAGGGCCCGTCTGCCCTTAGGGTTTGCCCCTTTTCCTCTTCCCTTGCGCCTTGGGCCTTGGTGGGGGGGCACACCAGCCCACCTGGGCTGGTCCCCTCCCACACTTGGCCCATGCAGCCCTCCGGGGCTGGTGGCCCCACTTGGTGGACCCCCGGGACCCTCCCGGTGGTCCCGGTACGTTACCGATAAACCCCGAAACTTTTCCGGTGACCAAAACAGGACTTCCCATATATAAATCTTTACCTCCGGACCATTCCGGAACTCCTCATGACGTCCGGGATCTCATCCGGGACTCCGAACAACATTCGGTAACCACATACAAACTTCCTTTATAACCCTAGCATCATCGAACCTTAAGTGTGTAGACCCTACGGGTTCGGGAACCATGCAGACATGACCGAGACGTTCTCCGGTCAATAACCAACAGCGGGATCTGGATACCCATGTTGGCTCCCACATGCTCCACGATGATCTCATCGGATGAACCATGATGTCAAGGACTTAATCAATCACGTATGCAATTCCCTTTGTCTATCGGTATGATACTTGCCCGAGATTCGATCATCGGTATCCTGATACCTTGTTCAATCTCGTTACCGGCAAGTCTCTTTACTCATTCTGTAACACATCATCCCGTGATCAACTCCTTGATCACATTGTGCACATTATGATGATGTCTTACCGAGTGGGCCTAGAGATACCTCTCCGTCACACGGAGTGACAAATCCCAGTCTCGATTCGTGCCAACCCAACAGACACTTTCGGAGATACCCGTAGTGCACCTTTATAGTCACCCAGTTACGTTGTGACGTTTGGCACACCCAAAGCACTCCTACGGTATCCGGGAGTTGCACAATCTCATGGTCTAAGGAAATGATACTTGACATTAGAAAAGCTTTAGCATACGAACTACATGATCTTTGTGCTAGGCTTAGGATTGGGTCTTGTCCATCACATCATTCTCCTAATGATGTGATCCCGTTATCAACGACATCCAATGTCCATGGTCAGGAAACCGTAACCATCTATTGATCAATGAGCTAGTCAACTAGAGGCTTACTAGGGACATGGTGTTGTCTATGTATCCACACATGTATCTGAGTTTCCTATCAATACAATTCTAGCATGGATAATAAAAGATTATCATGAACAAGGAAATATAATAATAACTAATTTATTATTGCCTCTAGGGCATATTTCCAATAGTCTCCCACTTGCACTAGAGTCAATAATCCAGTTCACATCGATATGTGATTAACACTCAAGGTCACATCCCCATGTGACTAACACCCAAAGAGTTCTGGGTTTGATCATGTTATGCTTGTGAGAGAGGTTATAGTCAACAGGTCTGCAACATTCAGATCCGTATGTACTTCGCAAATTTCTATGTCATCTTGTAGATGCAACTACTACGCTACATTTGGAGCTATTCCAAATAAATGTTCTACTATATGAATCCAGTTTATTACTCAGAATAATATGGATTAGTGTCAAAGTTTGCATCGGCGTAACCCTTTACGACGAACTCTTTTACCACTTCCATAATCGAGAAAATTCCTTAGTCCACTAGTTACTAAGGATAACTTTGACCGCTGTCCTGTGATCCATTCTTGGATCACTCTTGTACCCCTTGACTGACTCATGGCAAGGCACATTTCAGGTGCGGTACACAGCATAGCATACAGTAGAGCCTATGTCTTAATCATAGGGGACGACCTTCGTCCTTTCTCTCTATTCTGCCATGGTCGAGCTTTAAGTCTTAACTTTATACCTTACAACTCAGGCAAGAACTCCTTCTTTGACTGATCCATCTTGAACACCTTCAAGATCATGTCAAGGTATGTGCTCATTTGAAAGTACCATTTAGCGTTTTTGATCTATCCTTATAGATCTTGATGCTCAATGTTCAAGTAGCTTAATCCAGGCTTTCCATTGAAAAACACTTTTCAAATAACTCTGCATGCTTTCCAGAAATTCTACATCATTTCCGATCAACAATATGTTAACAACATATACTCATCAGAAATTCTATAGTGCTCCCACTCACTTCTTTGGAAATACAAGTTTCTCATAAACTTTGTATACACCCAAAATCTTTGATCATCTCATCAAAGCATACATTCCAACTCCAAGATGCTTACTCCAGTCCTTAGAAGGATTGCTGGAGCTTTGCATACTTATTAGCATCTTTCAGGATTGACAAAACCTTCCGGTTGTATTACATACAACCTTTCCTCAAGAAAAAAACGTCGAGAAAACAATGTTTTGACATCCTATCTGCAAGATTTCATAAATAATGCAGTAATCGCTAATACAATTCCAACAGACTCTTAGCATCGCTACGAGTGAGAAAGTCTCATCGTAGTCAACTCCTTGAACTTGTCGGAAAACATCTTAACGACAAGTCGAGCTTTCTTAATGGTGATACTTACCATCATTATCCGTCTTCCTTTTAAAATCCATATGTACCCAACAGCCTTACGACCATCGAGCCATTCCGCCAAAGTCTACACTTTGTTTTCATACATGGATCCTCTCTCGGATTTTATGGCCTCAAGCCATTTATCGGAATCCGGGCCCACCATCGCTTCTCCATAGCTCGTAGGTTCATTGTTGTCTAGCAACATGACTTCCAAGACAGGATTACGTACCACTCTGAAGTAGTACGCATCCTTGTCATCCTACGAGGTTTGTTAGTGACTTGATCTGAAGTTTCATGATCACTATCATAAGCTTCCACTTCAATTGGTGTAGGTGCCACAGGAACAACTCTTTGTGCCCTGCTATACACTAGTTGAAGTGACGGTTCAATAACCTCATCAAGTCTCCACCATCCTCCCACTCAATTCTTTCGAGAGAAACCTTTTTTCGAGAAAGGACCTGATTCTAGAAACAATCCCTTATTGCTTTCGGATCTGAGACAGGAGGTATACCCAACTGCTTTGGGTGTCCTATGAAGATGCATTTATCCACTTTGGGTTCGAGCTTATCAGCCTGAAACTTTTCACATAAGCGTCGCAGCCCCAAACTTTTAAGAAATGACAGCTTAGGTTTCTCTAAACCATAGTTCATACAGTGTCATCTCATCGGAATTACGTGGTCCCCTATTTAAAGTGAATGTGGTTGTCTATAATGCCTAACCCATAAACTATCATGGTAATTCGATAAGAGACATCATGGTATGCATCATATCCAATAGGGTGCAGTTATGATGTTCGGACACACCATCACACTATGGTGTTCCAGGCTGTATTAGTTGTGAAACAATTTCCACAATGTCTTCATTCTGTGCCAAACTCGTAATTCAGATATTCATCTCTATGATCATATCATAGATACTTTATCCTCTTGTCACGACGATCTTTCAACTTCACCCTGAAATTACTTGAACCTTTCAATAATTCAAACTCGTGATTTATCAAGTAAATGTACTCAACATCTACTCAAATCATCTGTGAAGTAAGAACATAACGATATCCACTACACGCCTCAGCACTCATTGGACTGCACACATCAAAATGTATTTCTTCCAACTAGTTGCTTTCTAGTTCCATTTTACTGAAAAACGAGGCTTTCAGTCATCTTGCCCATGTGGTATGATTTGCATGTCTCAAGTGATTCAAAATCAAGTGAGTCCAAACGGTCCATTTGCATGGAGTTTCTTCATGCATATACACCAATAGACATTGTTCGCATGTCTCAAACTTTTCAAAAATGAGTGAGTCCAAAGATCCATCAACATGGAGCCTCTTCATGCGTTTTATACCGATATGACTTACGTGGCAGTGCCACAAGTAGGTGGTACTATCATTACTATCTTATATCTTTTGGCATGAACATGTGTACCACTACGATCGGGATTCAACAAACCATTCATTTTAGGTGCAAGACCATTGAAGGTATTATTCAAATAAATAGAGTAACCATTATTCTCCTTAGATGAATAACCGTATTACGATAGACATAATCCAATCATGTCTATGCTCAACGCAAACACCAATCTCGATGGTAGAGGGAGCGTACGATATTTGATCAACCTTGGAAATACTTCCAACACATATCGTCATCTCACCTTTAGCTAGTCTCCGTTTATTCCGTAGCTTTTATTTCGAGTTACTAACACTTAGCAACCGAACCGGTATCTAATACCCTGGTGCTACTAGGAGTACTAGTAAAGTACACCTTAACATAATGTATATCCAATATACTTCTATCAACTTTGCCAGCCTTCTCATCTACCAAGTATCTAGGGTAATTCTGCTCCAGTGGCTGTTCCCTTTATTACAGAAGCACTTAGTCTCGGGTTTGGGTTTAACCTTGGGTTTTTTCACTAGAGCAGCAGCTAAATTGCCGTTTCATGAAGTATCCCTTCTTGCCCTTGCCCTTCTTAAAACTAGTGGTTTTACTAACCATCAACAATTGACGCTCCTTCTTGATTTCTACTTTCGTGGTGTCAAACATCGCGAATATCTCAAGGATCATCATATATGTCCCCGATACATTATAGTTCATCACGAAGCTCTAGCAGCTTGGTGGTAATGACTTCGGAGAAACATCACTATCTCATCTGGAGGATCAACTCCCACTTGATTCAAATGATTGTTGTACTCAGACAATCTGAGCACAAGCTCAACAATCGAGCTTTTCTCCCTTAGTTTGTAGGCTAATAAAATCGTCGGAGGTCTTATACCTCTTGACGTGGGCACGAGCCTAAAATCCCAATTTCATCCCTCGAAACATCTCATATGTTTCGCGACGTTTCAAAACGTCTTCGGTGCCTCAACTCTAAACCGTTTAACTGAACTATCACGTAGTTATCAAAATGTGTATGTCAGATGTTCGCAACATCCACAGACGACGTTCGAGGTTCAGCACACTGAGCGGTGCATTAAGGACATAATCCTTCTATGAAGCAATGAGGACAATCCTCAGTTTACGGACCTAGTCTGCATAATTGCTACTATCAACTTTCAACTAAATTTTCTCAAGGAACATATCTAAATAGTAGAACTGAAGCGCGAGCTACGACATAATTTGCGAAGACCTTTTGACTATGTTCAGGATAATTAAGTTCATCTTATGAACTCCCACTCAGATAGACATCCCTCTAGTCATCTAAGTGATTACATGATCCGAGTCAACTAGGCCGTGTCCGATCATCAGGTGAGACGGACTAGTCAACATCGGTGAACATCTTCATGTTGATCGTATCTACCATACGACTCATGCTCGACCTTTCGGTCTCTTGTGTTCCGAGGCCATGTCTATACATGCTAGGCTCGTCAAGTTAACCTAAGTGTTTCGCATGTGTTCCGAGGCCATGTCTGTACATGCTAGGCTCGTCAACACCCGTTGTATTCGAATGTAAGAATCTATACACCCGATCATCACGTGGTGCTTCGAAACAACAAACTGTCGCAACGGTGCACAGTTAGGGGGAACACTTTCTTGAAATTATTATGAGGGATCATCTTATTTACTACCGTCGTTCTAAGCAAATAAGATCTATAAACATGATAAACATCACATGCAATCAAATAGTGACATGATATGGCCAATATCATATTGCTCCTTTTGATCTCCATCTTCGGGGCTCCATGATCATCATCATCACCGGCATGACACCATGATCTCCATCATCATGATCTCCATCATCGTGTCTTCATGAAGTTGTCTCGCCAACTATTAATTCTACTACTACAGCTAATGGTTAGCAATAAAGTAAAGTAATTACATGATGTTTATGTTGACGCAGGTCATAAATAAATTAAGACAACTCCTATGGCTCCTGCCGGTTGTCATACTCATCGACATGCAAGTCGTGATTCCTATTACAAGAACATGATCATCTCATACATCACATATATCATTCATCATATCCTTTGGCCATATCACATCACATAGCATACCCTGCAAAAACAAGTTAGACGTCCTCTAATTGTTGTTTGCATGTGTTACGTGGCTGCTATGGGTTTCTAGCAAGAACGTTTCTTACCTACGCAAAAACCACAACGTGATATGCCAATTGCTATTTACCCTTCATAAGGACACTTTTCATCGAATCCGATCCGACTAAAGTGGGAGAGACAGACACCCGCTAGCCACCTTATGCAACTAGTGCATGTCAGTCGGTGGAATCAGTCTCACGTAAGAGTACGTGTAAGGTCGGTCCGGGCCGCTTCATCCCACAATGCCGCCGAATCAAGATTGGACTAGTAACGGTAAGCATATTGAACAAAATCAACGCCCACAACTACTTTGTGTTCTACTCGTGCATAGTAACTACGCATAGACCTAGCTCATGATGCCACTGTTGGGGAACGTAGCAGAAATTCAAAATTTTCCTACGTGTCACCAAGATCTATCTATGGAGAAACCAGCAACGAGGGGAAGGAGAGTGCATCTACATACCCTTGTAGATCGCTAAGCGGAAGCGTTCAAGAGAACGGGGTTGAAGGAGTCGTACTCGTCGTGATCCAAATCACCGGAGATCCTAGTGCCGAACGGACGGCACCTCCGCGTTCAACACACGTACAGCCCGATGACGTCTCCCACGCCTTGATCCAGCAAGGAGAGAGGGAGAGGTTGAGGAAGACTCCATCCAGCAGCAGCACAACGGCGTGGTGGTGATGGAGGAGCGTGGTACTCCAGCAGGGCTTCGCCAAGCACCGCAAGAGACAAGGAGGAGAGAGGTAGGGCTGCACCAGGGAGAGATCAAATCATGTCTTTTGTGCAGCCCAAAACCCCCACTATTTATAGGAGGAGGGGAGGAGGGTGCGCCCCCTCTAGGGTTCCCACCCCTAGGAGGGCGGCAGCCCTAGATGGGAAAAAGGGGGCGGCCAAGGGGGGAGGAGAGGGAGGCGCAGGGAGCATGGGCCTTAGGGCCCATCTGCCCTTAGGGTTTGCCCCTTTTCCTCTTCCCTTGCGCCTTGGGCCTTGGTGGGGGGGCGCACCAGCCCACCTGGGGCTGGTCCCCTCCCACACTTGGCCCATGCAGCCCTCCGGGGCTGGTGGCCCCACTTGGTGGACCCCCGGGACCCTCCTGGTGGTCCCGGTACGTTACCGATAAACCCCGAAACTTTTCCGGTGACCAAAACAGGACTTCCCATATATAAATCTTTACCTCCGGACCATTCCGGGACTCCTCGTGACGTCCAGGACCTCATCCGGGACTCCGAACAACATTCGGTAACCACATAAAAACTTCCTTTATAACCCTAGCGTCATCGAACCTTAAGTGTGTAGACCCTACGGGTTCGGGAACCATGCAGACATGACCGAGACGTTCTCCGGTCAATAACCAACAGCGGGATCTGGATACCCATGTTGGCTCCCACATGCTCCACGATGATCTCATCGGATGAACCACGATGTCAAGGACTTAATCAATCCCGTATGCAATTCCCTTTGTCTATCGGTATGATACTTGCCCGAGATTCGATCATCGGTATCCTGATACCTTGTTCAATCTCGTTACCGGCAAGTCTCTTTACTCGTTCCATAACACATCATCCCGTGATCAACTCCTTGATCACATTGTGCACATTATGATGATGTCTTACCGAGTGGGCCCAGAGATACCTCTCCGTCACACGGAGTGACAAATCCCAGTCTCGATTCGTGCCAACCCAACAGACATTTTCAAAGATACCCGTAGTGCACCTTTATAGTCACCCGGTTACATTGTGACGTTTGGCACACCCAAAGCACTCATATGGTATCCGGGAGTTGCACAATCTCATGGTCTAAGGAAATGATACTTGACATTAGAAAAGCTTTAGCATACGAACTACATGATCTTTGTGCTAGGCTTAGGATTGGTCTTGTCCATCACATCATTCTCCTAATGATGTGATCCCGTTATCAACGACATCCAATGTCCATGGTCAGGAAACCGTAACCATCTATTGATCAACGAGCTAGTCAACTAGAGGCTTACTAGGGACAGGGTGTTGTCTATGTACCCACACGTGTATCTGAGTTTCCTATCAATATAATTCTAGCATGGATAATAAATGATTATCATGAACAAGGAAATATAATAATAACTAATTTATTGTTGCCTCTAGGGCATATTTCCAACACATATGGCTCTTGCCAGTTGCCGATAACTCGGTTACAAAACATGATCATCTCATACAATAAAATTTAGCATCATGTCTTGACCATATCACATCACAACATGCCCTGCAAAAACAAGTTAGACGTCCTCTACTTTGTTGTTGCAAGTCTTACGTGGCTGCTACGGGCTTAAGCAAGAACCAATCTTACCTACGCATCAAAACCACAACGATAGTTTGTCAAGTTGGTGCTGTTTTAACCTTCGCAAGGACCGGGCGTAGCCACACTCGGTTCAACTAAAGTTGGAGAAACTGTCACCCGCAAGCCACCTATGTGCAAAGCACGTCGGGAGAACCGGTCTCGCGTAAGCGTACGCGTAATGTCGGTCCGGGCCGCTTCATCCAACAATACCGCCGAACCAAAGTATGACATGCTGATAAGCAGTATGACTTATATCGCCCACAACTCACTTGTGTTCTACTCGTGCATATAACATCAACACATAAAACCTGGCTCGGATGCCACTGTTGGGGAACGTAGTAATTTCAAAAAAAATCCTACGCACACACAAGATCATGGTGATGCATAGCAACGAGAGGGGAGAGTGTGATCTACGTACCCTTGTAGATCGACAACGGAAGCGTTTGGTTGATGTAGTCGTACGTCTCCAAGTCCCGACCGATCAAGCACCGAAACTACGGCACCTCCGAGTTCTAGCACACGTTCAGCTCGATGACGATCCCCGGACTCCGATCCAGCAAAGTGTCGGGGAAGAGTTCCGTCAGCACGACGGCGTGGTGACGATCTTGATGTACTACTGTCGCAGGGCTTCGCCTAAGCACCGCTACAATATTATCGAGGACTATGGTGGCAGGGGGCGCCGCACACGGCTAAGAATATGATCACGTGGATCAACTTGTGTTCCTCTGGGGTGCCCCTGCCTCCGTATATAAAGGCTCAAGGGGGGGTGCGGCCGGCCTAGGAGAGGCGCGCCAGGAGGAGTCCTACTCCCTCCGGGAGTAGGATTCCCCCCCCCCAATCCTAGTTGGAATAGGATTCGCGGAGGGGGGAAAAGACGAAGGGGGGCCGGCCCCCTCTCCTTGTCCTATTCGGACCAAGGGAGGGGGAGGGGCGTGCAACCCATCTCTGGCTGCCTCTTCTCTTTTCCACAAAGGCCCACTAAGGCCCATATATCTCCTGGGGGGTTCTGGTAACCTCCCGGTACTCCGGTAAAATCCCGATTTCACCCGGAACACTTCCGATATCCAAACATAGGCTTCCAATATATCAATCTTTATGTCTCGACCATTTCGAGACTCCTCGTCATGTCCGTGATCACATCCGAGACTTCGAACAACCTTCAGTACATCAAAATGTATAAACTCATAATATAACTGCCATCGAAACCTTAAGCGTGCGGACCCTACGGGTTCGAGAACAATGTAGACATGACCGAGACACGTCTCTGGTCAATAACCAATAGCGGGACCTGGATGCCCATATTGGCTCCTACATATTCTACGAAGATCTTTATCGGTCAGACCGCATAACAACATACGTTGTTCCCTTTGTCATCGGTATGTTACTTGCCCGAGATTCGATCGTCGGTATCCAATACCTAGTTCAATCTCGTTACCGGCAAGTCTCTTTACTCGTTCCATAATACATCATCCCGCAACTAACTCATTAGTTGCAATGCTTGCAAGGCTTAAGTGGTGTGCATTACCGAGAGGGCCCAGAGATACCTCTCCGACGATCGGAGTGACAAATCCTAATCTCGAAATACGTCAACCCAACATGTACCTTTGGAGACACCTGTAGAGCACCTTTATAATCACCCAGTTACGTTGTGACGTTTGGTAGCACACAAAGTGTTCCTCCGGCACACGGCAGTTACATAATCTCATAGTCATAGGAACATGTATAAGTCATGAAGAAAGCAATAGCAACATACTAAACGATCGGGTGCTAAGCTAATGGAATGGGTCATGTCAATCAGATCATTCAACTAATGATGTGATCCCGTTAATCAAATGACAACTCTTTGTCCATGGTTAGGAAACATAACCATCTTTGATTAACGAGCTAGTCAAGTAGAGGCATACTAGTGACACTCTGTTTGTCTATGTATTCACACATGTATTATGTTTCCGGTTAATACAATTCTAGCATGAATAATAAACCTTTATCATGATATAAGGAAATAAATAATAACTTTTTTATTGCCTCTAGGGCATATTTCCTTCACGAGAAGACCATGTGAGGCAGCCAGTGATAGTAGCACCCGAATTGTGGTCAGTCTAGCCACGGGTGAGTAAGTATCAAAGAAGTCTTCACCTTCTTTCTGGGTATAACCCTTGGCGACAAGCCGTGCCTTGTACTTTTCAATCATACCATCAGGTCTAAGCTTCTTCTTGAACACCCACTTACATCCTACAGGTTTGCACCCATAAGGACGGTCAGTGATCTCCCAGGTACCGTTAGCTAAGATGGAATCCATCTCGCTACGTACAACTTCCTTCCAGTAGTCAGCATCAGGAGATGCATAGGCTTCTGAAATAGTCCTGGGTATGTCATCCACGAGGTACACAATGAAATCATCACCAAAAGACTTTGCAGTCCTCTGTCTCTTACTCCTCACAGGAGTTCCATTGTTACCCTCAACAGGATTCTCAACGTGTTCCATCGCAATGGTGGGTTCAGGAATTACAGTGAATTCCTCACTAGATGGAGTAGGTATCTCCTGATTTGATGAACTCGACATATCCTTCATAGGAAATATGTCCTCGAAGAAAGTTGCATCATTTGATTCCATAATCGTACCAACATGCATGTCAGATACCTCAGATTTTATTATCAAAAATCTATAGCCGATGCTATGAAAAGCATAGTCCAGAAGAACACAATCCACGGTTTTTGGTCCAAGCTTGCGCTTCTTGAGAATTGGTATATTGACTTTCGCCAAACAACCCCAAGTATGTAGGTAAGAGAGTTTCAACATTTTCCTTTCCCATTCCTCAAATGGAGTCATGGTCTTATGCTTTGTGGGAACTCGGTTTAGGACATGACACGCAGTCATTAGCGCCTCCCCCCACCATTCCTTGGATAGACCCGAAGTGTCTAACATGGTGTTAACCATATCAGTTAGAGTTCGGTTCTTTCTTTCGGCTACCCCATTTGACTGGGGTGAGTAGGGAGGCGTCCTCTCATGGATTATACCATGTTCCGCACAAAACAGATCAAATTCATTGGAAAAATACTCTCCACCACGATCGGACCTAAGCCGTTTAATTTTTCGATCAAGTTGGTTCTCTGCCTCAGCTTTATAGTTTTTAAAGAAAGTCAAAGCCTCATCTTTTGATTTCAGAAGATACACATAACAATATCTAGTGGAGTCATCAATCAACGTCATGAAGTATCTCTTTCCACCTTTTGTCAACACGCCATTCATCTCATAAAGATCAGAATGTATAAGCTCTAGTGGCGCCAAGTCTCTTGCCTCTGCAGTCTTATGTGACTTGCGAGGTTGCTTAGCTTGCACACATACTTGGCACTTGGAGCCTTTGACAGTAGAGATTTTCGGAATTAAATTCATATTGGCTAACCGCGTCATGCAACCAAAGTTAATATGACAGAGTCGTGAATGCCAAATATCAGACTCATTATTGTGGCAAACGTTATTAATAACTTTAGTGCAAATATCTGACAAAGATAGGCGGAACAAGCATCCGCACTCATAGCCTTTTCCAACAAATTGTCCACACTTAGAAATTACAACTTTATTGGATTCGAAAACCAACTTAAAACCATCTCGACATAAACGGGAACCGCTAACGAGATTTTTATTGATGGACGACACATGATGAACGTTCTTCAGACGCACAGTCTTCCCCGAAGTAAACTTCAGATCGACCGTACCAACACCTCGAACGATGGCATGTGACCCGTTCCCCATCAGCACGGGTGAAGTCCCTGTTGCCTGGTAAGAAGAAAACATGGAGGCGTCAGCACAAACATGTACATTGGCACCGGTGTCAATTAACCAATCAGGGGATTGAAATACTGAAAGGATGGTAATACCGTACCCTGATTCCTTCATATCAGTATCACCGATGACAACATTAGCGGACTTGGCGCTCTTCTCATGTTCGCGCTCCTCAAAGTGGTTAGGACACTTCGGAGCCTAGTGATTAGGATCACCACAGACATGGCAAAGTCCCTTCCCCTTCTTATGAGAATTCTTCTTGAAGTTGGTAGAATGTGATGGCTTGTTCTTTGTATCAAACTTGCCTTTGCCCTGAGTTTTGTTCTTATTGTTTTTGAACTTGTTGGGCTGGGAGTTCTTCTTCTGTACCATGTGGGCACTAGAACCTCCCTCAGCAACTCGAGCACGTGTGTCCTTTGCTCTCGCCTTCTCTTCAACATCAAGAGTACCAATGAGATCCGCAACGGAAAACTCCTGTCTCTTGTGTTTCAGGGAAGTAGCAAAATTGTTCCACGAAGGTGGAAGCATGGCAATGATGCCTCCGGCAACAAATTTGTCCGGCAACACACACTTGAATTACTCAAGTTCTTTTGCGAGCGACTGTATCTCATGAGCCTGCTGTACAACAGGGCGCTCATCAGTCATCTTGTAGTCATAGAATTGCTCCATGACGTACAACTCGCTGCCGGCGTCCGAGGCACCAAACTTGGCCTCGAGCGCAGCCCACATGTCCTTGCCGTTGTCAAACGACATATACAAATCCACAATGGAGTCATCAAGAACACTTAGAAGAGCGCCTTTAAAGAGGGTATCGATCTTCTCAAAAGCTTCCAGCTGTGCTGGATTAAGATCGCCCTCAGGCTTGCCCTTGGTGGCATCATAGCAGCCCATGGTCTGAAACCAGTAGACTGCTCTCGTGCGCCACCTCTTATATTGCGCCTCCTTAAAGGCAGGCGGCTTCAGATGCGCAGCAAAACCAATCGGAGTAAATTGCCTATAATCAGGTTTTTGGATTGTTGGAAATATGAGCAAGTTACTACGAGATTTAATCCGAATAAACAGAAGATAAATCATGACCACAGCAGCAGAGATTAAACTAATCATGCAAACTAGCATAGCAGATGAACATATCACATCTAGGGCACATACTAGAAGTATGAATTCTACCACGATCTCGAACAGGAAGGATAGAATCACATACGGTGCAGCGGGTGCAGCACCGCCGGCGTTGACGTCGTCGCCCATGTCGTCGAGGACGAGGTTGCCGAGGTCGGAAAAGAAGTCGTCGTTCGCGAAGTCGTCGCTGCCAGCAGTCGCGCGAGTGCGCTCCCCAAAAACCTGATTGCCCCTCTCCCGTACAGGATCACGAGAGGCGGGGTTCCGGAGGCCTGTTGTCCCTTCTCGCGGTGCACGCCAGAATGAGGGATGGAGAAGACTTGCTTGGCGGCGCAATGATCTGGAACGGTGGTGAGAAACCATAGAAGCGGCCGCGGCTAGGGTAGACGTCTGCCTGACTATATAGTGCGGGCTGGGTAGGTCGTGGGAGTAAACCCCACGTCTGAGTCGTCACGATCCAAAAGAATCGGAAACGGTTCAGTAATTAACGCGTCCATTAGTTATTAATTAATGACTCATTAATTTTCCCATGCAGCAAGGAAGAGCGCGCGTGTAGGTCTCCTCTTCTCATGCTCATACAAGTGGTAGAAGAGCTCACCTTATAAAGAAGTGCAACTCTCTCTCAACTTCGAGGGTGAGACTAAACTTTAACTTCACTCACTCCACTCACATGTGTGCGTGAATGGGCCAAAAGAATTTCAGAATTTTAGTTGGGCTTTGGGCCAAAGACCTACTAGCAAAATTCCAACAAGTACGTAGCTAAGTTACAGGTCTCCATGGCTTAGAGCAGAGCAGAGCTTCTGTTTTGGAAAATCGCAGTCTTGAAGAGAGAACAGCCGGCCGAGGTCTCACCCCCATCTGAGTAGGAACGCTGAAATTTTTTTGGACTTTCTGCTGATTGGTGACAGAACTCTGATTCCCAGCGAGGGCCTCCTAAGACAGAGCACTAACCGGGGGCAGTTTTGCGGCGAGCTGCTGGGTACGGATCCGGGTCGAAGGAGAGAATGGTAGCTGGCACCTTGGGGTCGGGGATCGAGCTAGAGCCTTGGCGCCGCTCGTGGCGGTCCGAGGTCGCCGGAGTGGACGCGCCCGTGCTCACTGGAGCCACCGCACCGCCGCTTTATTGGCTGACCTGCACTAGTTGCGGCGCCGCCCGTGGTCTGGTTGGTGTCGCCGAGCCCCTCGTCTTATCTCTATGGATGGCTGACCTGCACTAGTTGCGGCGCCGCCCGTGGTCTGGTTGGTGTCGCCGAGCCCCTCGTCTTATCCCTCTGGATGAACTGAACGAGCAGGGGATTTTGGTCTTCAGAGCATCTCCAACCGGCGTCGAACGCGCCCCGCGTAAAAAACAGCTTTAGCGTGCGTCCATCGCCTGGTTTAGCGCGGCGCGTAGCGCCCGCACCAGCAACCGCGTTAAAATAGCGCGCGCGCCGCTCCAGCAGCGCGCAAAAAATGTAACGCGCGCGCTCATTCTACAAACTAGATGTATGCATAAGAAGCATAGAAACTAAATATATTACATATTTTTTTTTAAAACGATACAAAGGTATTTTACATCGGAAACATAGATTGCATAGATAAAAACGACAAACGATAAAAAACTAGATAGATTGCATAGAAAATTACTCTAAGTCGCTATCATCATTATCATTCTCGGCGGTGTCGTCTGAGGTATCTAGCCATATGTCCAACCAACGATCATCGTCTTCCGTGAAGAACGACCTCCCACCTGCTGCAACGAGATCGGACTGCGCATTCGCCAATGCCTTCCGCCGACGCCTGTCCAACCGCCCCTCGCGGCGCCTTCGCATGTCCTCCTCACGGCGCCTTGCCCAGTAGGCTTGCTCGTAGGCGACGTCCTCCGGGTGGCGCCGGCGCCACTCCGCCATGACCCGCTCGTCCTCCTGGGCGACGAGGAGGCGGCGCTGCCGCTCGGCGTGCTTCTCGCGGTCTTGTGCCGTGTTCAGACGAGGCGGCGGGGCGATGTCGAGCGCCTGCTGGAGCGTGTACACGTCTTGGAAGTTCATCTGCCCGTGTGGCCGGCCTAAGCGCCACGCCGCCGTGTCGTACGCGCGGGCGGCCTCGCGCGCCGTCCCATAGGTGCCGAGGCCGAGCCGGAGATCGCCGGAGCGTATCTCCAAGTAGTAGCCGCCGTTGGGGCGCAGGCGGACGTCGCGGTAGCCGGACGCTCCTCGACGGCGCGGCGGCATGGCGGCGCGTCGGTGGCGAGGCGCTGGAGCGGTGGAGGCGCGTCGATGGCGGGGCGCTGGAGCGACGCGTGGCAGACATGGAGATGAAGAGGAGAAGAGGAGGCGTGGAAAAGGCGCGTGGGGCGCGCCGTATTTTATAGGCGCGTCGGAAGCGGTGCGCAAAAAATGGCGCACGAGCTGGCGCCTTTTCGCGCGCGCGCAAACGGTTCCCCCGCACGCAAGTTTCCGGCCACAGCTGAAGCGCGGCAAAACATCCCGCGCGCGCTAAAAGCTAAATTTACCGCGCGCGCGTCTTTTAACACGGCCGTTGGAGATGCTCTCAATCGATGATCCATGCGCCGTGCCTTGCGGGCGTGCTACCGGCCAGCCCAGCTATCCCGGGCCGGCACAGAGGTAATTTCACCATATTTTCGATGCAAAAAGTTCGAGAATCAGTTACAACGACTTACTCCACCCCTAAAAAGAAAGTTAAAACTTATTCCAAGGTCCCTAATGCATAACACATTCCAATCTCCAAGGCAAAACAGATCAGGAACATATTATCATCTACTACCTCCCGAAACTCTCTTCATACTTCATGGTGTCTTTGAAAGCACTAGAATTTTACGGCTTCTTGAACTATTGGTGTTCAACCTGGCCGCTGCTAGCCATCTCGCCGATTTGGCCAGCTCCAAAATGTCCTCCGGCCTCACAAAGACATCAACAAGTTCCAAATCTTTTAGCCGCATGTTTTTCATGGCTGCCTCAAGATCAATCGCATGCATCATTGCTATTCTTTCCCTCTGCTGCTACACTGCCTGCTCCCGAGGATGACGAAGTTGTCACCACCAGTCGATCTGAACCCAGCTTCTCCAGTGATATGTGACTGCACCGAGACTGGGTGGATGGACTGGCCGACCCGTTATCAGTCCAAGCGCCTAGGTCGAGGGGAGAAGGGCTTAGGCGACCAGGGTTTCACTACTCCGGCGATTCCATCATCGTTGAGGTTTTTATTTCCGTCCACCGCCGTGCCTAAGAGCATCTCCAGCCGTTGTGCCCCGGGAGGCGTTTTTTCGGCCTCTTGAGGAGGCCCCGGCGAAATTTTTGCTTTGGGGGTGACATTTTTTCCAGTCGTCGCCCCACCCGCACACCTGCCCAGTCCACGTCCGCGCCGTCCGCCAACAGCACGCCCACGTCGGAGCAGAACAGCCGGAGGAACTGGCTGGATCGGTGGGTGGAGAGTACATGGATGACGAGAAGAGCAGAACAGCCGGAGCTACGCGACGATGCCGGACTCGCCGTCTAGGGGCTCGACGACTCGCAGCAGTCTGTGCCCAGCCGGTCGTCGGTGGGCATGGGCGTGGCAGAGGCCCTGAGCCCGCTGCGCCTGCCGGCGGACCCCTGCACCTGCGCCTGCCGGCGGAGCTCGCCACGTGCGCAGCCTCTTCGGTGGCTACTCGCCTGCCCCGGCTACGCGCGGGCGGCGTCGGCCTCGGCCTCAGCATGCCGCCGCCGGAGAAGTACAGGAGCGGGCACCTACCGCGCGCGTCCGTGCCGCTGCGCCCCACCGCCGACGGGAGCGCCTCCACGGCCTCCGACATGTACGAGTCCTCCGACGCCGAGGAGGTCGAGGTCTGCAGCGGCGGCAGGTACTCGGTCGACTCGTCGCCCCGCCACCGCGACGACGCCCCACGCCGCACCGCCGTGCCCCTGTACCAGTACGCCAATGTGCCCGGGCAGCAAAGCTTCTACTCCAGCGACGGCTACTTGGATCTGAGCTCGTCGAGGGACACGGCGCTGCCGAGGGGGAAGCCACGGCGCGGCGGCCACAGGCGCGCGCTGCTGCGTACGTCGAGGAGGAGGAGTACTCGGACTCTGCGGGCAGCTCCGAGTTCTCGCACGCGGTGAGCAGAGGGCGGCGGTGAGGAGGCAGAGGGCGGCGGTGAGGAGGCAGAGGCCGGCGGTGAGGAGGCAGAGGCCGGCCGGCGCGCGGCGAGGAGGCGGTCGCGACCTGCAGGGGGAGTGCCCGCGGGATCTGGCCGGAGACGCGGCGAGCTCGGTGGCGCGGTGGAGGCTGGCGGGGAGGGGGGCGGAGAGGCGGCGAGCTCGAGGCCAACGCCAACGCCGCCGCCACCTGGGTCGGGGCGTCCAGGAGGGGGAAGCGCGGGCTGGACCCGGCGATGGTGGCACAAGATCGGCAGGAGCGTGCTGGAGCGAGGAGCTCTGCTTGCGGAGAGAGAGAGGAGCGAGATTCCTTTTGCATGCAGGAAAAGGGGGAGAGAGAGAGGAGAGAGGCTGGCTGGTGGGTTTCACCACGCATAAAGTAGCGCCGGGCGCCCAAGTGCCCCCCAGGGGGCTGGGTTTTGCCTGCGGTCGCCGGCGCTGTTTTTGCTCAGATCTGGCGCAAAACGAGGTCGTGGGGCGTGATTGGAACCATTTTTTTTACAGCCAGTGCTAAAAAAGTGATTGGCGGCGTTTTGGGTGGCCTACTGGAGATGCTCTAAGCGAGTGTGGATTTTGTCTAACCCATTGCGGGCACAACCCATATCAAGTCGAATCAGCTGTCCTATATGCATGTCAAATCAATAGTGCTTGTACCTCCTCTTCTTTCTCCCAAACAAACCCATCATTTTATTACCTCTTTGTAAACTTAAATCATTTATACCTTCTAAACCAATATTTCATCTTTATTACTTTTTACATATTTGAACTTCTGATGTAAAGACCTTTAGAACAAGACCAATGTTGAATATATTTGAACTAGTTTGAAAATTTTAATCAATATTCAATAAACTTAGATTGTGTGTGGCTCAAACAAGTTCCATGTACCCCACAAAAAAGTTCAGACAAGCTGTTTATAAAGTTCTTTGGTTTCAAATACATTTTCTAACAAAGTTCTTTAATATTTCTAACAAAGTGCAAACCCACGTTTCAAAAAGTTCTTCACCTTCTGATTCTGTTTATTTAGCACTTTACAATAAAAATGAGAAGTTCTTCACTGTTTTCAGCAAAGTTCCTCAGTAAAAACACTGATAACCTACTAAACAATCATATTTTAGTTTTAATCAACAAAAATGTGTTTAAAAACTATCCAAGACTGATCTTGTTCTAAAGATCTTAATGTCAATAGTTCAAATATATTAAAAGTTCCAGAAATAAAGTTATAATTATAAAGATAGGAATCATTTAAATTATCAGAAGAAAATAGAAGTAATAAAGTTTGAGGAGAGAGGAAGTACACTGTACGCATGCATGTGTGAGACTGGTGATGAAAATGAGAGAAAGAGGGGCATGCACATGCAAATGGCTCAGATCCTATGTTGCTGCTGCGGCTGAGATATGCGCTGCGCGCGCAACTAGTTAGAATTAGCCTTATTCGTAGTTGTTAGCCGCTCAAGCTAATAAATGTTAAAAAATATAAAGAAAACTAAAATCAATGCAACTAGACCTAGTTTTTAACCCACTTAAAATCCTAGTCAAACCCTGATTTGCAGCGCCTCTCCACTTTCCCCCTAATTTCATCCCAAACTGGCGGCACCAGTTCCGCCGCGTCTGTGCCCGGTGGCCATCCACGGCGAGCACCTCCCGATGTCTCGGCTCCCGGGTCGCCACCAACGACCATCCCCGACTCCTTAATTACTTCAGGCTGATTGCCCCAGGCCCGCTTCTCATCTTGATCCCATCGTCGTGTTTTCTTCTTTTTCTTTTCCTGCAAACATTTTGGGCGGAAATTCCTCCTTCCGCAATCAGATCAAACAGAATCCTAAGTAGACTTGGCTCATGTATGGTTCTACCCTGTATTGGTAGACAAATTTTTGCTTCATAAATGGTAATATTTTGATGCCATGAGAATATAGCTAGAGACGTAATGCCATGAGAATAGTAGTCTTATCTTTTGATGCCAACTTTTTCTTCATAACTAGTAGTCTTTTAGTACACCCGCAAAAAAAAGTAGTCTTTTGGTAGACCAATTTTTTCTTCATAAATAGTAATCTTTTGATGCCATGAGAATATAGCTAGGGATGTAATGCCATGAGAATATTTGTTGCCAATTTTTCCTTCATAAATAGTAGCCTTTTGGTAGACCAATTTTTTTCTTGGTAAATACTCCCTCCGTTCCTTTATATAAGGTGTATTTGTTTTTTGATAAAATTCCACAATGTAAGGTGCATTTGTTCT
Source organism: Triticum dicoccoides (assembly GCF_002162155.2). Classification (NCBI taxonomy): domain Eukaryota; kingdom Viridiplantae; phylum Streptophyta; class Magnoliopsida; order Poales; family Poaceae; genus Triticum; species Triticum dicoccoides. The sequence continues at coordinate 36,429,587 of NC_041384.1, read as the reverse complement.
AACTCCTCATAATTCCGATCTTGGCCCTCCAGAAAAAGGGAAGTATCTCTCCCCTGATTGCATGTATCTCTCCTTGTAGAGAAACAAAAGGAAACTATCTCTCTCCCGATTGCGTGTATCTCTTCCTTTCCTAGCCTAAATGATTTATTGCCGCTAATGTACGAATTAGATAAGGGTAATTTCGTCCTAAATAGTACATAATTATGTGCCTTGGTTAACGTGCTGAAAATAATACACCTTAGATATTGGAATGGAGGGATGCCATGAGATAATACACTGTACGCATGCATCAAAACACTGTACGCATGCATTTTTTCTGCACTAGTGCATGGAGCTTGAGCTCCATTAGCAATTTCTGAATGTTTCTATTGTTGCCTGGCCTATGTATGTGGTAATCATCTAGATGACATCAGTGAGAAATTGGAAGGAAAAAAAGTGCCACATGCATCCAATGTTTATTATTACATTATTACAAACTGCGGCATATGTGTGATGTACTTCCATATTTACATGCGCAGAGCTATGAATCATTATCATGATAAGGAAAAAATAATATTTTTTCGGTAAATTAGTACTCCCTCCGATCCATAATTGCCGTTGGTTTAGCAGAGTTGGCAAATTTTTACTAAACCAGCGACAATTTATATGGATCGGAGGAGAATCGAGGGGTTTAACCAAATGGTAATCACCTAATCCTCGAGTGGCCCTCTAGGGGACTGGGAGCCCTAAGTTACCTCAGGAACCAAGAACCTTAGGCTATGCTTCAATGTGAAAAAGGCGAAGTTGGCTACACCAGTTTTCTAGACCAAATGGTAACTAAACAGACGGAAACTCAAAGTTTATGGAAATAATCCGCACATAATACCGGCACAGAGCATTGACATACTAGCCCAAGGATGAGCGTTCCCAGCAGTATGTAAAAGGTAACTTGAATACAATATTTACATAAGGTTTCTTACAAAGGGATTTTTTAGATAGGTTTAGAACTAAGAGAAAAACAAAAGAACATGTACAGTCATTCTGTACATGAGAGTCAGGGAAAGGTGTCATTCTGCATCTGCCTCATCTACAGTCTTCACCTCGATTTCTCGCTTAATGAACAACATCTTCTCCTGAAAATCAACAGGCGACGGAATCTGATTGGATCGGTACGCTCATCTGGAGTTCAATGTGCTTGCAGAAAATAAAAGCAGACACGTTTTTCGCCCCTCGGTTTACATGGGTCGAAAATAAAATGCGCCTCTTCTCAGCAAAGATCAGCAAGTTCATGGACCCAGTGTCATCCTCCACCACTGCATTTATCTTGTACCTTGCATGCCGAAAAACACCAGCATGGTAATTACTAACTACTCCCCCGTTCCCAAAATAAGTGTCACTGATGTAGTACAAAGTGACGACCGAACTAAGCAACAATGAGGCACTGGCAGCACAGGAGTCACCAAAATTCTCACCGGAAAATAAAACCGGACTCTTACTTCTTGTTAACCGGGTCACACTGGCTGCACCGGAATTCGCTTCCATCCCTGCTGATCGACTGTTTGCAGTGGAAGCATCCACGGTAGCAACAATCTTTGACTGGTGGTGCACACATGGGGATATTTGGATGATGCCAACTGCACACACACAAATAAGTAGTCCTTGACTGATGTGGGTTAGGATAGATCATCGCCAGTTTAAAGAATAAACAGTAGAGGTCACTCACCTCGTGCGGAATTGTTGTGCCTCTGGTATCTTCAAATCAAGGTAGTACACTGGAGCTGATGAAGAGCAAACTGTATATCCTTTTCCTAAACAGACAGTGATATCATGTTTTAAGAAAATGAAAGAAATACACTTATATGGTTTTATCAGACGGTAGAAACCGATAAATAGATGAAAGGGTGAATCAATAACTGACACTTGTAGTGGCAAACACGGCAACAACGGGATCTTGTCGGCATTTCTCACGAATCGCCATGTAAAGATCATGACCGAGCTCTCCATACAGTGTGACACCCAGTTCATTTCCACTGTAAAATGCAAAATGCAAAAGCTAAGGCGCTATGGCGCTATCACAGAGAGACAGAGATCTGAATGGGATGGCTGAATTCCGTTACCAGAAATCCTCAGTCTGTAAGCTGCAAAATTCTATCATGTGGGATTCTTTCGGGACCTGCTGTATGGGCCAAACTTCTAGTACTTGCCCAATAACACCTGCAACATTAATATAAACACATCTCAGACAAAAAATTCAGAATTTACAGGAATTAATGTGGCAAGCCTAACCTGAATTCTACTTTCAGCTTCCCAAACATTACCTGTCAATAAGCTATTGTTGCGGTCCCTCGAAGGAACATCACCAAAATCAACAAAATGAAAGCTGTGGAGAGGTGTCGCATCGACATCTCCATCGAATCATCGATCTCATCCACAACCGTCTGTACTCCAATGCGAATCATGAAGCGATTCCTACAGGTCATGAAGCTTCTCTGACTTGGGCAAACTGTAAAAAAGAAATGCATAGACTCTCCCTTCAACTAGATACTCTTTGAGTTGTTTAATATCATCGTGTTCTACACGATCTTGCATAGTTCCACCCTATAAGTGCAAGGCCAGAAGAAGGATCATCGCGTTGTTTGGGTTGAAGTAGTGCCATATGAGCGAGATGTGCACCTGAACTCTGCACCTGTGCGCCGTTGACGGGTTCAACTAGATGTGCACCTGAACACATCCTCAGCTTCACCCTCTACATATAAGATGTGTAGACAAATGAATAAATACAGTGATCAATATTTATTGTTGTCCCTGAGCCAAGCCCAACAATTGCACAGAAAACTTATGAATGTGCAACAATAAAAATCCAGAGAGACCAAATATACCTTGTCCAGGAACCAAGAACAAGGTTAGAGCATCTCTAGCAGATCAAGTAAACGTCCATCCCCAAAAAATCGTTTACGGTATCCCGGAAACGTTTTTTATCCCGGAAACATTTTTTGCAAGACGCCAGACACTGAGCCAGAGCAGGGGGCTGGGTTGCTGTGGAGGTGGTGGCGGTACATGAGGGTGCTGGAGAAGACCTGCGAGCTGGTACTCCTTGAAGAGAACTTGCTCAGAGGTCACGGTGCATGCCACAACAGGCACCACTTCACCTTGTTCGCCTCGACAACCTAGCTGGCGCCTACACATTTATTTACACTACTTCACCTCAATTTAGTGAAACATTGCGTCAGATAAGATAACAGGCAGGCAGGCAAAAGTTACGCATATGCTTCAAACTTAACGCAGGTGAAACACTGTGTGGAAACCTTCACGCACACAGAGCATAATTATTTGTTCACAAAAAATAGCACACTACTTAACAAAGTGTTCTATCTGAAGCCCTACCCAGGTTTTCAACTCTAACATCACCCTGCCGTTTCCACACTGCCAAAAAAAGCAATCTAAAACACGATGATAAGCATACGCATCATCATCATATACTAAATACGGAGCAGTTTGGAGTTCCAAAGCCCGAAGGTCTCAGAACAGGATGTGCAAAGCACATTGGCTCGTCTTTATGCTAGGGATCATAACTTGCAATCTCTAGATTACTGCTTGACGAAATCCTTGAGCTTGTTGAGCCAAAACAGGTACTCCCGGCTGTCCTTGTTGATCATGTACTCATGCAGGAAGTTTGTCGTCATAGGCGTGATCCCGCGCAGCTCCAGGTACTTGTGGAATGCCCTCTGCAGGTTCTCATCCAGGTCACTGCACGTCACAAAGACCAAGCATACAACATCAGCAAGCAGCGACGGATAAGCGCATTCAGTTACCCAAGAAATTAAAATGGCCAAGCTATGGTTTGTGTTCTTACTTGAAGTCAGGACCCTCGTATGCAATGTAGACCTCTTCCAATTTCTCAGAGGGCTGCTTTACGGACAAGGTATCGATGAGGATCTCATCGGGATAGGCGGTGCAGGTGAACTCGAGGCTTGGGCCGTCGCTCTTGGTGATGGTGACTGTGAGGGGAAGGCTGGATTTCGGGGGCTTCTCGCCGTCATCCTGATCATCGTCTTTCTCCTTGTCATCCTCGTCCTGGTCATGCTCCGGCTCGTCTCCAGTGACTAGGTTGGGCATGGAAACCAGAACCTCGATCTTCTCACCCTGGTAAGTTCTTGTAAGAGTGATGTCATTAAGCCCCTTGTTGTCGGTGATTTTGAAGGGGAAGCTATCTGGGATCTCCTCAACCTGCTTAACATGGAAAGGATGAGGATCAGAATACCAACCCAACACTGATAAAATGAACAGCAAACTTGTTCACACTAGACGTGAAAGTAAAAAAGTGCCGCTGTAAGACAAATAGGGTAATTCAATTATTTCCCAACCATCATGTTTTCTCTCCCGAAATGCTAATTATGGATTCTACATACCAAGCCAGAACAAATTTGCTTTAATTCCTACACCTTTGAGAAGGCCTTGAAGATTACAACCATGATAACTCAACTCTTCTCCAACACTCATGTTTTCCCTCAAAAAATGCCAATTCATGGATTAGATGCCGAGCCAGAACAAATTGCTTGAATTCCTACACCTTCCAGAAGGCCTGGAAGATTACACTGCTGAACCATGATAACTCAAATCTTTTCCAACACTCATGCTTTCCCTCTAAAAATGCCAATTCATGGATTAGATGCCAAGCCAGAACAAATTACTTGAATTCCTAAACCTTCTAAAAGGCCTGGAAGATTATATTGCTGAATCATAATAACTCTACGTAGCAGACAAAACCATTGCATTTCACACGCCATCAGAACTTCTACCTTCTGTCCTACTACATCCAAAGACCCCAGCTAGGTTTCTCAAGCATGAGTTAAGGTATGAGTAAATCATTACAATATTGAGTCAGTATGTTAGCAACTACTACTTTCTGTTCGGGTTCGATCTCACTCCAGCCGGCTAGAAATACTCGAGCATGACTGCAAAAGCATATATGCTTTTATGTTGGAACCTCAGACTCAACATTCAACACTAAGTTGAAAAAAAAAACGTGAAGCAATATGATATAATATAAATAAATGCACCCAATAAAAAAGTACCCATCGATGAGCCTTGTCAAAATGGATTGTTTGACGCATAAAACCCAACTCAGTGCATAAGCAAGCAGTGTCCCTTGCCATCATAGAAAAAAGACAGAACCATACAAAGAATTGAACAGTTTATCATAACAGCGGAACACTGATGGTCTGGTATGGCAAGCATGCAAGCTGTAAAGTGACAACACTATAACTGTGAAAAGAGCAGAGTCCAGCCAAACATATCACACAAATTCCACTGAAATATAACCTAAGCCACACAAAACAAGTAATGAAACCTCCACCAAGAACAGAGCCATACTATAGCAGCAAGACTGTAGTAAGAAAGAACCAATTTGCAAGTCCAAAATTACTCATGGTACAAGGCGCATGCAAATCCTTGTGCAAGAAGTGTAGATTACAAAAACTAGACACTCATCACTATAGTAGTATACAGCAACTGCAGAATCACCAACACTGAAAGTCAAATCCGTGGCACCATGAAAAGAAGTTCACATGGACAGCAAGGAACTGACACAAAACGAGCATAAGCCTAATTTAGCGAAGAAAACCCTCGGGTCGTACTACCAGAGACTACTCTGAAAGTCGAACTGCACTATCAATTGCAGCAGGAAGATGCGAGCATGGCCAGAGTAACGAAATTCCTAAATTACATAAGAAAAATCCCTCACTTTTGAATGTGGTGTATCAATAACTATCGCCATTTCCAATCCTACCGCCGCAGGCTAACACTAATCGAAATCTAAACTGCCTCACGGCGACAGATTACCCAATTAATTCCCTCCGGGAACATCAGACCACTCGGGCGGCAAGCCAACGACAGATCTAAATTAGCAGCAGCAGCACTAAAGGTTTCGGGGAGCGGGCCGGCGGACGAACGAACCCGGTCGTGGTCGTCGCAGTCCTCGGCGAACTTGATCTCGGCCTTGACGATGCGGAGGAGCTCGTCGTCGGAGCTCGGCTTGAGCGCGGTCGCCGAGGAGAAGGGCATCGGCCGGGCCGCGGCGGCGGCCAGGGGGCGGAGAAGGGCCGCGCCACGGGAGGCCGCGCCGCGGGAGGCGGAGGCGGAGGCGCGGATGAGGGGAATCGAGGAGGAGGCCGCGCGGCGGGCGGCGGCGAAGAGGGCCATGGCGGCGGCGGTGGAGAGGGTTTAGGGTTTTCGTGGTCGAGGGGCTTGGGGTTGTGGGGAATGGAGGTGGGACAGGGTTTATAGGCCACTCGACTCTTACCAAGGAAAAAAAAACTGTCCAAACCTTCACGATCTCGAAGATGCTAACTCTACAAACTGGGCCTGTTCAGACTCTCAACTCCACAAACTTCTCGTTTGAAGTTGACCCGAACGCTTTAGCTTCTAAAAGTTAAATTCCCGAAGCTAGATGAGTCGATAGTGCAAATTTGTGAAGCAAAGGAAACCCAGCTCCACGTTTTGAAGAATCTGGAGTTCCCCTTATTTACAAACAGATTGCCACCGCTAAGGAAAACGATTCGCTCGCTCAAACAGACACGCACGAACCGCTCGGTCATATCCCCCCCTCGCGTCCTCCCTCTGGAAACCCTCAGCGCCGCCGTCCCGCCGCCACGCCCGCCCCCTCGGTCGCCGGCCGGATTCTCTCCATCGACTCCAGATCCGGCCGTCCCAGCTAGTTCCTCACCGATTCCCGTCCTCACAGCCGCGAATACCGCCGTCAGCGAGGAACAACGCCGTGGGGGAAGGAGGAGCTCGCCCCCACGCCATTGACGCCAGCGAGGAGCAGCGCCGGTGGGGGAAGGAGGAGCTCAGCGAGGAGCAGCGCTGGTGAGCAAGGAGGAGCATCCCGACGACCAAACCCCGTCGCCCAAAGCGCAATGTGAGCTCCTCTGTCTTCTTTCCTATGGTGTACTGTATGTACTGTTCATGTAAAGTGCAAAAAGATTCAGATATGTGTCCAGCTTCAAAGTTCAGATATTACATGAGGCGGCATTGTTGCTGTTATTACATGCTGAAATTTTTTAGCTGCTGTATTTGTTGTTATTGCACGCTGAATTCCCGCTGAATGGTTAAGGGGCACTGCTAAGGATAGACTACCGATCCTAGCAGTATATCAGACCAGATAATTTTCTTCCATCAGAATTGTTTCTTTTTAACATAACAAAAATATGTGTCCTTCCATGTAACATAATTTTGCATCTAAGAATTTGTTTCCATATCAAAACTTCGAGTCCTACATATATTTTCTATCAAGTTTCCAACACTAAAAAACTTTGCTTCCATCCAATGTTATGTGACAGCACAATGCAGGTACCAACGCCATGCAGACAAGGTCTCAAGGCCCTGGCAATTACTCTACCACTTTGGCGGAAATCCAGAGTAACCAAAGCTCAAGTTGCTTTGTTCGAAAAGAAGTGAAGCACAACAAGAATGGGCAACATGCGTACCAGGTAAACAGATGGATTCCTTCCGTGTGACCAAGGCGGATTCAAAGAAGTGGGATTTTTGGTTCACTCCTACCTCCCTTCGTTGCCGTGGAGAGGATCATCCTAGCGTCTGCGCGTGCTCCCCTCCCACATTCCTCGCATCCCTAGCACGGAGCAGCCGGCGGCGAGGGGCTGTAGAGGAGCACGCAGAGCCAAGGTTGGGGGCACACGCTGTGGAGGACCGCAACATTGCCGTTGTATAGACATGAACTAGCTACCGCCATTGCTCTTAGTTGGGTTAGTAATCATGTTCATGTCTTTAGATGTGAGACCATTTTGATTTGCAAACTTATGCAAATGAAACTCCTTTGCTACAGGAACTTTTGTTGTATGACATATAACAAAACTAGTTATTTGTCATTATTATGACTTGTCTTAACTTGAAATATTTGTGGCAAGTTCAAAAATACGTTTCGGCTATATTTGGAACACTACTTTACTACAGAAATGTTCTCTGTACACCTCTCTTTTCAGCCAGAACTCGCATAATTTACCTCCAGTGAAAAAATAAGCCCAACTCATTTCTCTCTTTTCTTTTGCGTGTGTGCACTGGAGCCCAAAATGGGCTGCTTCCAGCCGGCCCAAGGTGGCAAGAAACTGGGCTTCACCGCCCCAGCTGGGCTGCCAGCTCACTCAGGCGCTCGGAGAAGCTATCGAGGCTCCAGAACGGTTTGGTGCACTCCACGTGAAGTGAGAAGTCAGGTTAGAAGCTGGATACGAGAAGTTTTGGAGAAGCTAGCGAGTCTCCGAACAGGCCCGCAGCTCGAGCTTCAAAGGGGTGAAATTTTGAAAAATTAAAAATGCATACTTTTACGTTTCACAAAATTTTGCAAAGAACACACACATATATCTGGATACATAAAGTGCATATGTGTGGAAATTTTATGATAAAATACGTTAAGTGAGAGCTACAAAAATGTATGGCTTTTTAACACACGCACTATTCATTATCAAAGTCCACGATTATTTTTCCTTTGTGCAGCTCGTAATTCAAAGTATTTTCAGGACCGGCCTTGAGTATGTGCAGCCAGTGCGGTTGCAGAAAGACCCCACAGCTTGGGGGCCTAGCTCAGGTCATACATTGTATATGTTGTTATTTAATATGTGGCATAATTAAACAACGCTATTTAATATTTAGCCCGCATGGGCACACTCATCGATGCATCCATATGGCAATGGAAAAAATAATATACGACACACGCCGTACACCTTCTATTGTGAGACCAGCCCTCACGGTTGACACGTGGCAAAACGAATCTCAAAGCAATTAGGCCATCATGTTGTCTTCTAAGTTTCCCTTTTAATATCATCTTCCCTTCCTAGGGGCCAGTGTACCCTTCGCGCTCCTTATGACGCCACCACTTTAGACATTGTTGCAGCTGATGCTCATCCAATTTGTGGGCAATTTCTCCATAGCCCCTACATAGGGCGCCGCACCCGTTGCTTGAACCTGCTCAGGCCACGGCGGTGCATCAGTGCTGGTCCTCACTTGCAGAGCCACGACAAGGCCGAATGGGTCGTGGCCCACACAACTTTTTGTAGCTTATTCTCTATTTTTTTTACTTCTGGGCCTTGGAACACCAGCCACAGGTTGTTTCCTTCTACTTGGCCTGCTCGGCCCACCCGACAAATGGGCTTTTCAAGCTCCGCCACTGCTCGTCCTGCTGGACACTGAGCGCTAGCTAACAGTAGCCGTCTCCATCATGTATGGGAGGCAATTAATGGGTTGCCCGCTAGCTCGCGATATACATGCCCTATTTGACGATAGGTCCCTAGATATTCTATGTTATGATAACATCGTCAGAGTGCACAGGCAATGGAAGTTATTGCAAAGATCTTGTTCGGGAGACCAAAACTTTCCAAAACTTTAACTATAGAATGACCAATCATGTCACTGGCAATTTGATATGTCACTTTTGAATCCTATGATTCTTTTTTATTGGTCTCATTTTTGTCAACTTAATGAACACCCACACTAATGTAGTCTTTCTTAGCCCGACCACTCCAGATATTAGATGTTAAAGAAACATAAAAGATGCACGTAGTATAGTCTTCTTTTATTTTCTAAAGACAGTTGTGCATAACTTTTTCATATCCCTAGATGTAGTTTGTCTAGAAACTAGAACAAATCTAGAATTATGAGTAGTTAGAATATATTCAGTAAAAGTGGGAGTGTCACCAAAATCCAATGGCAAATATTAAGAATCAATTAAACAACAAAGAGCTTCTAGAGCACTTTCAAAATCATAGTCCCAATGACTTACGAACCGTCGAGTTGTAATGGAGCTAGGTCTGTCTCACCGCCATCTCCCCTCCTTCTTCAAGTGGCTCTCATAGTGCCTCTTCCAGTGGCCGATTCCTTTTCCCACCTCCCCGATGAGCTCGTTCTTGCATCTTTTGCACATAGCCTTCCACCACATATGCTTCTTCGTCAAACTAATTCCACAGAATGGAGGACTACCGACGAAACCTTTTTGCATCGATGGTGGAGGTAGTGTCGGCTACTTGAATGGGATTGTGTATGAGAAGGTTATGTATAAGAAGGTTGCGAAGGTGGTGGTTGTGGCTCAGGGGGAAAAGATTGAGGTGGCTCGGTATGTTAGTCCTGAATTCGTGTGCCTCGAAGGTGGTGAACTAGTTGGGATTGAGATCACCCATGAGAAGGGTAGCGAATGATAGATGAGATGTGGTATTTGAGTGTGGGAAATGATAGGGGGTACCCTATTTATAGGAAAAAATCATTAATTTTTAGACCATCTTACCCCTTTTAATTTAAAATTTTAAGTTAAAAGGCCAGAATGCAGCTAAAAAGACATAACAACCCTAAAAGGGTCGGCTTATTAGGTCGCATGACGTGTGCATCGCATGTCCGACCCGACACGCCAGCCCCACGCTCCCGCTCGTGTGGCCCCCTCTCTAGCCCGTGTGCTAATCACGTCTCGGGCACGACACCATTGCCCCACCCATTCTAGCCTGCATGATGCACTTATAGCTCAAGTGTCGCACGCATTTGGCCGTGTCGGATTTCGGGTTCCGGCAGACCCTTGAGGTTCGAACACTGGGGTGCGCGCGAAGATCTCTCCTCTACCGATCTACGTCCGATCCTCTCGTGCGAACTAAGATGAAAATGATGAACAACACAAGAGACACGAGGTTTATACTGGTTTGGGCCACCGTTGTGGTGTAATACCCTACTCCAGTATGTGGTGTGGTGGATTGCCTCAGTGGCTGATGATGAATAGTACAAGGGAAGAACAGCCTCGCGAGAGGTGTTCTTGAGCTGGTGCGATGAACTGCTAGGGTGAGTTTAGTCGCCTCTTCCTCTCTCTCTCTCTGCTAGGGTTCTACCAGATTTCCAGATGTCTGGGTGTCTTGATCTCTCCGGGGTGTCTCCCTCTACTCTGTGGTGGTTAGCTCTATTTATAGAGGCCCTGGGCCTCTTCCCAAAATAATGAGCGGGAAGGGCGCCAACAATTGGCCATTTTGACGGAGAACATGTAGTACAAGTTATCCTGACTAAAGGTGGTCTTCGGCTGCCAAAGGTACTGGTGATGACGCCGTCTTGGGCTCCACGGTGACCTCCGTCATGCCGCTCTACTGGTCTTGGTCTCATTGCACCGGAATGTCAACCTTTGCCTGATGCCTTGGCCTGTGCTTGCCCCCTTTGCACCAAAGGGGAAACAAGGACACTGCGCAGGCCGGCGCCCACCTGACGCCCGCCTGGTCTACCTTGATCTCTCCGCCTCCTCGCGAGCCTGCCTGATGATGCTTTCTCTGAGGAAGCTTCCTGTCGTCCGCCCCGCGAGGCTTGGCCCCTCACAAGGGTCTTGAGATTGAGCTGATGAAGATGGGCCGCGCTAGTGTAATGCCCCGAGACTGATGTGCCAGGTGTCGTCCAGTTATTCGCTGTTGTTTCCTTGTCATTGCTTGCGTGTCATGCATTGCATATCATGTCATCATGTGCATTTCATTTGCATACGTGCTCGTCTCATGCATCCGAGCATTTTCCCTGTTGTCTGTTTTGTAATCCGGCGCTTCGTTCTTTCCCGATGGCCAATCCTACCTTTCTCTCGTGTGTGGGGATTAAACATTTCCGGATTGGACCGAGACTTGTCATGCGGCCTTGGTTTACTACCGGTAGACCGCCTGTCAAGTTTTGTATCATTTGGACTTCGTTTGATACTCCAACTGTTAACCGAGGGACCGAAAAGGCCTTGTGTGCGTTGCAGCCCAACACCCTTCCAATTTGGCCTAAAACCCACCTAAACCTCTTCCATCATCTCGGTCGTTCAATCACGATCGCGTGGCCGAAAACCGCACCTCATTTGGATTCTCCTAGCTCCCTCTATGCCTATAAATAGGCCCCCCTCGAAAAATCCCGGATCCCCTCTCCCCGAAACCCTAAATCCACACATCACGCGCGCCGGACATTGTCCCCCGGCGCCGGACACGCCGCGCCGCCGCCCGCGGCCACTGGAAGGGCGACACGTGGCGCCGCCAGCGCCCCAGCCGCCGCGGCCCGCCCGGCCCGCGGGAGGCCCTCTCGGGCCCGCGCTGCCTCCCCGCTCCCTCGCCCCGCCGCCGCCGCCCTGCCGAAGCTCGCCGCCGCCTCCACGCCGCTCGCCGCCGCCCGCCGCCCGGCCGCTCACCGCCCGCGTTCGCCGGCCGCCGCGCCGCCCCGGTCGCGCCTCGGCCTCGCCTCCTCTCCGCCGTCCCGGCCTCCTCCTCCCGCTCCGGTCACCTCCGGCGACGAACTCCGGCGGAGATCCGGCCGCCTCGGGTTGCGTGCTGTGAAACCCTAGATCCAGATCTGGGAGGTTGTTTTTTTCAAGTCCTTGAAATTTCAGTCCATGTGCACATGTTCGCGGCTTCATAACTTTGCATCCGTAGCTCCGATTCATGCATATAGCATATCAAAATGTTCATCTCAGAGAGTACATCATTTCATTACATTGCATCATTTTCATTTAAGCTCATCTTGATGCCCGAAATGCTGTTAGAAGAGGGCTACTTGAGTTAATTGTCAGATCTGTTACTCCATCTTAGACATTTGTCATTTTTGCCATGATTAAGGTGTGCATGATATGCCCATGAGTTCTACATATGTTTTGTTAAGGGTTTTGTCATCTTTTCAGAGGTGCAATCCATGTATTTTTGTGATGTGTGTGGTGACTAGTGCAAGCTTGCAAAGAGAGGCACCCGGTAACTCTGTTTTCAAGGACTTAGTGAAGAAGTCCTGGGTTTGTTTAGTTCATGATGCCATATGTTCGTGTTGTTTCCTAGTGATCCGTGCCTCTTTTGAGGATGATCTGTAAATGAGTTTTGTTAATATTGTGTTGCTCTATCCATCCATGTCTTTGTTTGCAATTATGGAGCACCCTAGCTTGAGTCAATCTAGCTCTACTTTTGCTTCGCTGTGAATCTGGGCAGATCGTCAACTTGTTTGCGATTTTGCCGATGATGTTGTAGTTGATCCGTGCATGCTATGCCATTGTTCTTGCCATGTCTAGCTTGCATTTTGTGCCTTCTTAATGGATGCATGCTTGCCTTGCCATGACTTGCTCCGTAGTGAGTGCATCGAGCTCGTAAACATGCCTACTTGAGTTATGTTTCAGCATGTGTCAGTTTTCACTAAGTCTGAAAACTGATTATGTTTTTGCTATGTTCGTGTGCTTGTTAGTATATTTTCCGATCCCTTTTGGCTCAAGGTCACTAAGGGACTTTTGTTAAGCTTGTTGAGTAGCTCCATGCCATGTTCTTCTTTGTCATATTCAGGTCATGTAGCATGTTGTTTTGTTTCTCCGAAGAGGGCTATATGATCTGAAATTTCAGACAAGTGCTTATTTCACTAAGTCTGAGATCTGTTTACCATTTGCGTTTTTGCCATGCTTGTTTGAACCTGTTAATGGATGAATTGGCCGTAGCTTAGTGCTAGACTTTTGTTAAGCTTCTTGAATGCTTCCCTGCCATGTATTTTGATGCCATGTTTGAGTGCTGTAGCATGTTCATTTCATTGCATTTAGATGCCTACTTGCTGTAAATCGCAGACCGGTGCCAATTTTGAATCGCTTGCCATTTCCAAACCGTAACTCCGATTCCGATGATCTTTATATCATTTTCAAGCGTTTTCATCCCATCTTTCCAGTGGCACACTTGGTTTTCCAAGTTGAGGCCAGGTTCATGCATTTCCTGTCATATCTTGCATTTTGCATCCCGCATAGCATATCATCTTTACATTGTGTTGTTTGAGTTTGCACGTGGTTGATTGTATTCTTGTTGCTTGTTTGTCTTGTTTGGGTAGATCCGGGAGACGAGTTCACTAACGAGGAGCCCGTTGAGTTTACTTTCGAGGATCCAGTCAACTCTGACAGCTTTGCAGGCAAGATGATGACACCCTCGAAATCACTACTATCTTTGCTATGCTAGTTTGCTCGCTCTTTGCTATGCCAATGCTACGATGCCTACCATTTGCTTGTCAGCCTCCCAAATTGCCATGTCAAACCTCTAACCCCCCATGTCCTAGCAACCCGTTGATTGGCTATGTTACCGCTTTGCTCAGCCCCTCTTATAGCGTTGCTAGTTGCAGGTGAAGATTGGAGGCGTTCCTTGTTGGAACATTTATTTACTTGTTGGGATATCATTATATTGCTATGTTATCTTAATGCATCTATATACTTGGTAAAGGGTGGAAGGCTAGGCCTTATGCCTGGTGTTTTGTTCCACTCTTGCCGCCCTAGTTTCCGTCATATCGGTGTTATGTTCCCGGATTTTGCGTTCCTTACGTGGTTGGGCTATAATGGAAACCCCTTGACAGTTCGCCTTAAGTAAAGCTCTTCCAGCAATGCCCAACATTGGTTTTACCATTTGCCACCTAGCCTTTTCTTTCCCTTGGGTTCTGCAGACTCAAGGGTCATCATTATTTTACCCCCCCAGGCCAGTGCTCCTCTGAGTGTTGGTCCACCTGTCAGCTACCGGTGGCCACCAGGGGCAACTCTGGGCTGGCCTACCCGTACCTAGGAAAATCTGAGTGTGCCCTGAGAAAGAGATATGTGCAGCTCCTATTGGGATTTGTCGGCACATTCGGGCGGTGTTGCTGGTTTAGTTTTACCCTGTCGAAATGTCTTGTTGTACCGGGATACCGAGTCTGATCGAAATGTCTCGGGAGGAGGTCTATTCCTTCGTTGACCGTGAGAGCTTGTGATGGGCTATGTTGGGACACCCCTGCAGGGATTTGAACTTTCGAAAGCCGTGCCCGCGGTTATGGGCAGATGGGAATTTGTTAACGTCCGCTTGTAGAAAACCTGAAGTTGACCTTAATTAAAATATATCAACAGCGTGTGTAACCGTGATGGTCTCTTTCCGGCGGAGTCCGGGAAGTGAACACGGTTGTTGGAGTTATGCTTGTCGTAGGTTGTTTTAGGGTCACTTCTTGATCATACTTTTATCGACCGTGCTTTGCCTTCTCTTCTCGCTCTCATTTGCGTATGTTAGCCACCATATATGCTAGTCGCTTGCTGCAGCTCCACCTCATACCTTTACCTTACCCATAAGCTTAAATAGTCTTGATCGCGAGGGTGCGAGATTGTTGAGTCCCCGTGGCTCACAGATACTTCCAAAACTAGCTTGCAGGTGCCGATGAGTCCATGCAGATGACGTAACCAAGCTCAAGGAGGAGCTCGATGAAGATCTTGGCCTTTGTGTTGTTCTGTTCTAGTTGATCAGTAGTGGAGCCCAGTTGGGGTCGATCGGGAACCTTCGTCGCATTTGGGGTTCTTCTTTTATTTTGGTTCCGTAGTCGGACCTTGATTGTATTTGTATGATGTAATGCTTTATTCATGTAATTGTGTGAAGTGGCGAGTGTAAGCCAACTATGTATCTCTTTCCCTTATGTATTACATGGGTTGTGTGAAGATTACCTCACTTGCGACATATGCCTTCAATGCGATTATGTCTCTAAGTCATGCCTCGACACGTGGGAGCTATAGTCGCATCGAGGGTGTTACAAGTTGGTAATAAGAGCCTTCCCCGACCTTAGGAGCCCCATTGCTTGATCGTTTTTAGCAGCCGAGTTGTGTCTAGAAAAAAATGTTTTGAGTCATTTAGAGATTATATATCGGAGAGCTTAGGAATTCTTTTTTCTTCCCAGTCTCCTCATCGCTCTGGTAAGGCATCCTGACGTAGAGTTTTGACTCTTCTCTTCACAAATTTCACTAAAAAAAAATTAGGATCACGCGGGTATCTTGGAATCGTTCCGATGGTTTTATGATGAGAACATTGTCTTGGTGCCTCCTGTCAAGGGTTTTGTGGAAGTGTCCCGGGAAGTTGAGCTCTGAGGTGTTGTCATCATAATTTTATCGTTGCAGTTCTGGAATACCTGAGTTTAGTACGCCGACATCGAAAATCTCTTTTATGCAGTTCGTTGGTGAGATAACCTCGATGCCACCCAGTACTGGGGCGGGAGTTCGGGAGTATTGCCATAACTTGTATAACGGATGCTTTTCGAAGGTTGAGGTAGATGATTTCCGAAGGTTTCTTGGTTATGTGTTGAAGGATGGATACAGCTGGATGTAGGATTTTCTAGTTTTGGGTGAGATTTTATGCTTCCCCTGTATCCCCAACACCTGATTGCATAACCGGAAAATTTCTGGAGTTTATAAGTGGGAATTCAAGTAGCTCTTAGGATATCTTTCCGACAGATGTATGATATGAAATTGGGGTTCGACTTCTAGTGGTCCGCCTATTCACGGTCGATTTTACAGTGGTCTCATTGTGTCTTAAAGAGTCCTTGGCTATGCCGACTCGGGGACGCTTCGTATGTCATGTGCACTGCCTTGTACATGATGGTGTTGTACGATCGAGCCTGTGTAGGCCCCGCCACGAAAACTTCGGACGAAATCTCTATCATATGTTTGTTCTGGCTTATTCTGCAAGCCAATCCTTTGTTTTGTTTTGAGTTGTGGTATTCGAGTTGCTTCGAAGTCAAGTGTTGATCCCATACCTTCCCCAAATGGTGTTCTCATATTCCGATGTGAATACTAATCCTCCTTGTTAATCGAATTTTTCATGCCAATCCTTTTTTTTCAACCGGCGTGTTTTCTCTTCAAGTGGATCCGATCACTTCAATTTTCGCAAGATCAATTATCAGTTCTTCTCAACGGTGTTTGTTTCATTCGTCTCCAAGGTGCCTTTGTTTTCCCGCCCACCCACCCTTTTTCTTCAAGGACTCAGAGTTCTTTTTCACTATTCATTTTATCGACGGAAGTCTCTCCATTCTTTTCCTTCATGTTCGTATCCGGTGATTGTCATGAAGATGCTAACGGAGTTTCAAGTTCGTCACTCGTTTTCTTCTCCGGTGGAACCAATTCAAGCTTTCGGTGTTGATCATGTCCTTTCCCTAGTTTTCAATGTTTTCTCATGCCGGTGCAATTCTTAATCATCCACTCTTCGCTATTCATTTGTTCCGGAGTGCTCAAGCTATCTCGAAGATTCATGTTTTCCACTCTGCATTCGTTCAAGATTTTTTCGAGGTTGTTATCTCATTCAAGCCATTTATTTCAACCGGTGCAACCTCTCTTTTTAATCATTTCAACGGTGTTTCTCTTGAGTGGGCCCTAACCCACAGGTCTTTTTCCAGGATCTTACCTGACTCTTCTTATTATCTGGAGATATCCTTAAAGTTCTTGTCAAAGTTTGACGTAAGAATGATTTGTCTCCAGTCAAATGTCTTTCTCCAAGATCTTTCAAATTCTTTCATCGTTGGCTCAACCTCTTCGTTTTGATTCTTCCGGAGTGTCTAAATAATTCTTGGTGGGGTTTCTCGTCGTCATTCTCAACATTGGAAGACCGAAGAAGATTTTCCTCTCAATCTTGCTCCATTCTCTTCAAGATTCGTGATTCTAGCTTGTTGCCATCCTCTCGTAATTGTTTTCGATCGTGAGAATTCATTTCACTATCCGGAGAATTTCAAGATTCTTTTCAGTTTGCTTCTCCGGAGCCCATCATCTCAGAGTTTATTCATTCTCAGATTTCAGCTATCATTCTCCAATCCTACTGGTGCATCGTTCAAGAGATCTCTAATCGGCTCGTGATCTCTTCGTTCTCATGGGTCTAAATTCTCTCAAGCATCTTCTTTCATTTGCTAATTCGTCCCGCTGTTGTCCTTATCCTTCCTTTGGTCATTTTAATTCTACTGGTGGTTCATTGAAGACCTTCCCAAGTTTGCGTTATATCTCTCTTAATCCTTTCTACGAGAATAAGTAGTATGTCAAATCCGTTGATTGTCATCAATTTAATCGATGAAGGACGAGCATAATGTAATTCTTATTCTTGTTTCATCCGAATGAGTAATTTCTTTTTTCCGGAGTGGTTCATCATATCATATTCGCAGTTTGAGATGCCTTATCTTTTCTTTCCCGGAGTTCCAAGCTCTAATTATCATTCCAAAATCTATCTAATCATTGCAAGGATTCACCTTGTGTTTTCAACTTCTCTTTCTGTCCGTTTGATCATTCTTTTACTACCGGAGTTCTTCATGGAGGTTCTACATGATGGTTCATCAAGGATTTGATTACTTCTCGAAGTGTTCATCGAGATTCTTTTCAAAGGAGCTCAAGTATTCTTTATCTTGCATTTTAAAGTGCAATTTGTTCAACCGTATCATTCGAAGTGGTATTATGTCATTCTTGATAATTTGAGGTCATGTTTTCATGATTCACATGTTGTCAAGATTGGGATATTTTAAATCCATCAATCTCGTCATTGGAGCTATCTTGGATTATATTTCACCTTAAGCCTTCCCTAAGGTTCGTTGCTATTATGGTGCTTATAAAGGATCCAAGTTCTTCATTTATCTTTTCCGGTGCGATATACTTTCTCGTCAATTTGTTCATATCAATCCAATTCTTTTCCCGTGAGTGGCAGTTTGTCACCTCATAATTTGAGATGTACTCCACAAGACCGCATCAAGCTTATTCCTTCGTTGTTGGTTTTCCAACAACTCCATTCTAGCTTTTGTTGTAAGCATGCTACCTCGAGATCTTGCTGTCCTTCGTTCATCCAATTCCATTCTTACTTTTGTTCCGGAGGCATTGCGTGTTGTTTTCTTCAACGATCATCTCATTTCATCTAAGATCATGTTCTTTTCTTGGCTAATCCATTTAACCGGAGTGTCGTGTCCTCTGCGCAAGATCTTCTCGCCTTATCAAGTCTTGCATCACTTCTCAATCGGAGTGTTGTCCGAATTTGTTCTTCCTTATTACTCTTCCCTACCGGAGTGCTGTCAACCTTGTTCTTCCTCGTTCCTCTTTCCCAATGGAGTGCTTTATACTTTGTGTATCTCCGTTGTATACTTTTCTCGATATGGTTTAACCTTTTCAAGGTTCTTTGGTTTCACTCGTTTGTCAAAGAAGCAACTTAGTTTTACCCCTTCTATTTCTCTTCCGTTTTGTTTCCCCGGTGCCATTCTAGATCTCGGGACGAGATCCTCTCGTAGTGGTGGAGTGTTGTAACGCCCTGAGACCGATGTGCCAGGTGTCGTCCAGTTATTCGCTGTTGTTGCCTTGTCATTGCTTGCGTGTCATGCATTGCATATCATGTCATCATGTGCATTTCATTTGCATACGTGCTCGTCTCATGCATCCGAGCATTTTCCCCGTTGTCCGTTTTGCAATCCGGCGCTTCGTTCTTCCCTGATGGCCAATCCTACCTTTCTCTCGTGTGTGGGGATTAAACATTTCCGGATTGGACCGAGACTTGTCATGCAGCCTTGGTTTACTACCGGTAGACCGCCTGTCAAGTTTCGTATCATTTGGACTTCGTTTGATACTCCAACGGTTAACTGAGGGACCGAAAAGGCCTTGTGTGTGTTGCAGCCCACACCCTTCCAATTTGTCCCAAAACCCACCTAAACCTCTTCCATCATCTCGGTCGTTCGATCATGATCGCGTGGCCGAAAACCGCACCTCATTTGGACTCTCCTAGCTCCCTCTATGCCTATAAATAGGCCCCCTCGAAAAATCCCGGATCCCCTCTCCCCGAAACCCTAAATCCACACATCGCGCGCGCCGGACACGCCGCGCCGCCGCCCGTGGCCACTAGAAGGGCGACACCGTGGCGCCGCCAGCGCCCCAGCCGCCGCGGCCCGCCCGGCCTGTGGGAGGCCCTCCCGGGCCCGCGCCGCCTCCCCGCTCCCTCGCCCCGCCGCCGCCGCCTGGCCGAAGCTCGCCGCCGCCTCCACGCCGCTCGCCGCCGCCCGCCGCCCGGCCGCTCCCCGCCGCCGCCAACCGCCCGGCCGCTCGCTGCCTGCGCCGCCCGTGGCCACTAGAA
>NC_041384.1:36361756-36409393 GCF_002162155.2 Triticum dicoccoides | reverse complement strand
GGCCGCCACGTCGCCCCGGTCGCGCCTCGGCCTCGCCTCCTCTCTGCCGTCCCGGCCTCCTCCTCCCGCTCCGGTCACCTCCGGCGACGAACTCCGGCGGAGATCCGGCCGCCTCGGGTTGCGTGCCGTGAAACCCTAGATCCAGATCTGGGAGGTTGTTTTTTTCCTAAGTCCTTGAAATTTCAGTCCATGTGCACATGTTCGCGGCTCCGTAACTTTGCATCCGTAGCTCCGATTCATGCATATAGCATATCAAAATGTTCATCTCAGAGAGTACATCATTTCCTTGCATTGCATCATGTTCATTTAAGCTCATCTTGATGCCCGAAATGCTGCTAGAAGAGGGCTACTTGAGTTAATTGTCAGATCTGTTACTCCATCTTAGACATTTGTCATTTTTGCCATGATTAAGGTGTGCATGATATGCCCATGAGTTCTACATATGTTTTGTTAAGGGTTTTGTCATCTTTCCAAAGGTGCAACCCATGTATTTTTGTGATGTGTTTGGTGACTAGTGCAAGCTTACAAAGAGAGGCACCCGGTAACTCTGTTTTCAGGGACTTAGTAATTTCACTAAGTCCTGGGTTTGTTTAATTCATGATGCCATATGTTCGTGTTGCTTCCTAGTGATCCGTGCCTCTTTTGAGGATGATCAGTAAAGGAGTTTTGTTAATATTGTGTTGATCTATCCATCCATGTCTTTGTTTGCAATTATGGAGCACCCTAGCTTGAGTCAATCGAGCACTACTTTTGCTTCGCTGTGAATCTGGGCAGATCGTCAACTTGTTTGCGATTTTGCCAATGGTGTTGTAGTTGATCCGTGCATGCTATGCCATTGTTCTTGCCATGTATAGCTTGCATTTTGTGCCTTCTTAATGGATGTATGCTTGCCTTGCCATGACTTGATCCGTAGTGAGTGCATCGAGCTCGTAAACATGCCTACTTGAGTTATGTTTCAGCATGTGTCAGTTTTCACTAAGTCTGAAAACTGATTATGTTTTTGCTATGTTCGTGTGCTTGTTAGTATATTTTCCGATCCCTTTTGGCTCAAGGTCACTAAGGGACTTTTGTTGAGCTTGTTGAGTAGCTCCATGCCATGTTCTTCTTTGTCATATTCAGGTCCTGTAGCATGTTGTTTTGTTGCTCCGAAGAGGGCTATATGATCTGAAATTTCAGACAAGTGCTTATTTCACTAAGTCTGAGATCTGTTTACCATTTGCGTTTTTGCCATGCTTGTTTGAACCTGTTAATGGATGAATTGGCCGTAGCTCAATGCTAGACTTTTGTTAAGAATCTTGAATGCTTCCCTGCCATGTATTTTGATGCCATGTTTGAGTGCTGTAGCATGTTCATTTCATTGCATTTAGATGCCTACTTGTTGTAAATCACAGACCGGTGCCAATTTTGAATCGCTTGCCATTTCGAAACCGTAACTCCGATTCCGATGATCTTTATATCGTTTTCAAGCGTTTTCATCCCATCTTTCCAGTGGCACACTTGGTTTTCCAAGTTGAGGCCAGGTTCATGCATTTCCTGTCATATCTTGCATTTTGCATCCCGCATAGCATATCATCTTTGCATTGTGTTGTTTGAGTTTGCACGTGGTTGACTGCATTCTTGTTGCTTGTTTGTCTTGTTTGGGTAGAGCCGGGAGACGAGTTCGCTAACGAGGAGCCCGTTGAGTTTGCTTTCGAGGATCCAGTCAACTCTGACAGCTTTGCAGGCAAGATGATCACACCCTCGAAATCACTACTATCTTTGCTATGCTAGTTTGCTCGCTCTTTGCTATGCCAATGCTACGATGCCTACCATTTGCTTGTCAGCCTCCCAAATTGCCATGTCAAACCTCTAACCCCCCATGTCCTAGCAAACCGTTGATTGGCTATGTTGCCGCTTTGCTCAGCCCCTCTTATAGCGTTGCTAGTTGCAGGTGAAGATTGGAGGCGTTCCTTGTTGGAACATTTATTTACTTGTTGGGATATCATTATATTGCTATGTTATCTTAATGCATCTATATACTTGGTAAAGGGTGGAAGGCTCGGCCTTATGCCTGGTGTTTTGTTCCACTCTTGCCGCCCTAGTTTCCGTCATATCGGTGTTATGTTCCCGGATTTTGCGTTCCTTACGTGGTTGGGCTATAATGGAAACCCCTGGATAGTTCGCCTTAAGTAAAGCTCTTCCAGCAATGCCCAACATTGGTTTTACCATTTGCCACCTAGCCTTTTCTTTCCCTTGGGTTCTGCAGACTCAAGGGTCATCATTATTTTACCCCCCCCCCCCGGGCCAGTGCTCCTCTGAGTGTTGGTCCACCTGTCAGCTACCGGTGGCCACCAGGGGAAACTCTAGGCTGGCCTACCCGTACCTAGGACAATCTGAGTGTGCCCTGAGAAAGAGATATGTGCAGCTCCTATTGGGATTTGTCGGCACATTCGGGCGGTGTTGCTGGTTTAGTTTTACCCTGTCGAAATGTCTTGTTGTACCGGGATACCGAGTCTGATCGGAATGTCTCGGGAGGAGGTCTATTCCTTCGTTGACCGTGAGAGCTTGTGATGGGCTATGTTGGGACACCCCTGCAGGGATTTGAACTTTCGAAAGCCGTGCCCGCGGTTATGGGCAGATGGGAATTTGTTAACGTCCGCTTGTAGAAAACCTGAAGTTGACCTTAATTAAAATATATCAACAGCGTGTGTAACCGTGATGGTCTCTTTCCGGCGGAGTCCGGGAAGTGAACACGGTTGTTGGAGTTATGCTTGTCATAGGTTGTTTTAGGATCACTTCTTGATCATACTTTTATCGACCGTGCTTTGCCTTCTCTTCTCGCTCTCATTTGCGTATGTTAGCCACCATATATGCTAGTCGCTTGCTGCAGCTCCACCTCATACCTTTACCTTACCCATAAGCTTAAATAGTCTTGATCGCGAGGGTGCGAGATTGTTGAGTCCCCGTGGCTCACATATACTTCCAAAACTAGCTTGCAGGTGCCGATGAGTCCATGCAGATGACGTAACCAAGCTCAAGGAGGAGCTCGATGAAGATCTTGGCCTTTGTGTTGTTCCGTTCTAGTTGATTAGTAGTGGATCCCAGTTGGGGTCGATCGGGAACCTTCGTCGCATTTGGGGTTCTTCTTTTATTTTGGTTCCGTAGTCGGACCTTGATTGTATTTGTATGATGTAATGCTTTATTCATGTAATTGTGTGAAGTGGCGAGTGTAAGCCAACTATGTATCTCTTTCCCTTATGTATTACATGGGTTGTGTGAAGATTACCTCACTTGCGACATATGCCTTCAATGCGATTATGTCTCTAAGTCGTGCCTCGACACGTGGGAGCTATAGTCGCATCGAGGGTGTTACAGCTGGGCCCCCACTTGAGCCACGCCACAGGCCGTAGGCAGGCAAGTCTGGGGACCCCCGTTCCCAGAACGCCGACAGTAGCCCCCGGGCCCAAGGCGCGCCCGGGCTTGGCCTAGCAGAAAAGCGAAAGGGCAAGCGCGAAGCACCGCGGGCCCTAACAGCCTGCGGCCTTGGGCACCGCGTGGCGATTGATTGGACGTGGGCGACTTCGCTTCCCCACGATGCCTCGGCGACCGCACGACTTGATAAGTCCCTACATGCAGAGAAACCGGTCATGATTACCTGCGATCGTGGTGCTCGACGGTTGGCCTCCTCCGGCTATAAGTACGGGGCTCGGCGACCCCCTTCGGCCCGTCCCTTCTTGCTGCTCCTTTCCTTCTTCTCGATTACTCGCTGCTCCCATGGCTCCAAAGAGATTCTCGACCGTGGAGAAAGGAAAGGCCCCTCAGGCTGGGCCTGACTCCCCCCGGCCAAGCGCGGCCGAGGCTGCCCTCACAAGTACACCACGGTCCCCGTGGTAGCCTCCCGCGGTCGTGGAGGCGAATCCCTGCGCAGTGGTGAGCGCCCGGTTGCCGACGAGGGGCACGCCGTGGGTGTGCGCCCTCCTAGACCATGCTTCCACTCTGCGAAGGTGCTGCCGGAGTTTGTCGTGTGGTCGGCGGACCCATCCAGCACCCGGCTCCAGCTCCCATGTTTCTTCGTAGATGAACTGCCGGCCAGCGCTCGGTGCGGCTTCTGGCTCCAGGCAGACGGCTGCAGCAGCAGGGCCTCCTGGGCTTCGCTGGAGGTCTCCGTCTCTGGGAACGGGGCCCTGACGCGCGGCTGGCAAACGTTTGCCCGCGCGCGCGGCCTGGGCCGGTGGTGTACCCTGTACTTCAAGTTCGATGGCGATGCCACCCTCTACATGAGGGTGTTTGGGGAAGATGGTCGCCGTGCCGGGTGCTGCCCTAAAGACGACGACCGCGGCCGCCTGCCTAGCCCCGGCACTGACCAGGATGAAGATGGCGACTGGCGTACAGGCGGCGGTGCTCGGGGTTCGCCAAGTTTCGGCGACTCTCCCTCAGGCAGCAGATCCTCCAGCGGTGGCCGCGACCAGCCCCCGCGCCGTCGCGCCCGCCTTGGTGAAGGCAGCGGGTCCACCCGTCGCCGCGCCCTGGTGAAGCGGGAGGAGGCGTCCGCCTGAACCCCAGGAGCAGCTCAAGCTTTTGTTGTAGGTTGGTGTTGGACAGGTCGTGTCCATTTTGTTTCCTTCCTTTCCTGCGTAAGAAGGTAGTACAGGGCCCTGTGGGGGCATGTGAGAACGGTTGCTGTCAAGTGTCGTGTTGCTTTTGCCATTTTTGCGCTATGTTTCCATGTTGCGTGTCCATGTGCGGGAGTCATTTGAGCTTGGTGGAGCTTGACGCGGCCCTCGCCTCCGGAGGCTAAGGCATCATCGTGCGCTTCATGCCCTGCAAGGATTAGTTAGAGGGGTAGCTTACGGTCTTGGTTGTGGGGGCGATCAGCCTAGGTCATGCGCTTGTGTCGCGATGCCCGTGGGGCACGAACTGGGAGGGGTGCTCCCGCAGAGGACTCGGACAGGAAAGCTCCAGACGATCGGGGCAGGAAACACTCGCGAGGGCGCCCGCGACTCCCTCGCGAGACTCGTGCGAGATAAAATGAGGCAAGCGAGCGAGAAAGACAAAGAGTCACAAGCCAAGAACGTCAGCAACTCCAATAAAACTTCAAACGGGAATAAACAAGCCAACTGCAGAAAGCAAATGGGAAAGCCGCGTCCGGCACCTATTCTAGTCTTTGACGTCTTCTCACCGGCGTGGAGCTAAGTGCTACCACTGGGCATGGGCGGGAGCCCCCGAGGCCCGAGGGCGGCGCTCCGGAGACTCCGGGGAGTGTACAACCCCACTCATTATTATGTGAGAGTGTCACGGGCGGTGAGCTTCACAGGTGTTTGCCTTCTTCACAGGCACTGGGCCTTTTCCAAAATGCGATAGTTTCATAGGCATTGGCCTTCTTCACAGGCACCGGGCCTTTCCCAAAATGCGATAGCTTCACAGGCATTGGCCTTCTTCACAGGCACCGGGCCTTTCCCAAAACGCGGTAGCTTCACAGGCATTGGTCTTCTTCACAGGCACCGGGCCTTTCCCAAAACACGATAGCTTCACAGGCATTGGCCTTCTTCACAGGCACCGGGTCTTTCCCAAAATGCGATAGCTTCACAGGCATTGGCCTTCTTCACAGGCACCGGGCCTTTCCTAGGCGCTAGGCCTTGCTAAGGGGTAGAACCTCCGGAGATGTTGAATGTTCCATGCGTTCTGGATGGGTACTCCCTCCGGAGTCTCCAAGCGCACGGAGCCAGGCCTGGAAACATGAACAACCTTGAACGGTCCCTCCCACATGGGAGAGAGCTTGTGCAGCCCCTCCCTGGAGAGAACTCGTCTGAGCACGAGATCCCCTACCTCAAGGGTCCTGGGGCGGATGTTGCAGCAGTGGTATCGTCATAGCGCCTGTTGATACCTTGCCGCTCGCAGTGCGGCTTCCCGACGGCGTTCCTCCCCTAGCACGAGATCCATCCCCCGCATGGCTTCCTGCTGAGCCTTGTCGAATGCCAGGACCCGGCGGAGTGACACCTGACCTCGTGAGAGAGAACAACCTCTGCTCCGTAGACGAGGAAGAACGGGGTCTCGCCAGTCAGCTTGGTTGCTGTCGTGCGGATTGACCACAGCACGGACTGGAGCTCGTTGTACCAGCCCCTGCCATAGGCCTCCAGATTCTTCTTGAAGGTCCTGGCCTTGAGGCCCCTCAGGACCTCGGCGTTGGCTCGTTCAGCCTGGCCATTGCTCCGGGGGTGTGCTACCGAAGCGTACCATATCTGCGTTCCAAGGTTAGCATAGTACATTTTGAAGAGATTACTACTGAATTGCGAACCGTTGTCAGTGATGATGAGGTTAGGCACCCCAAATCGGCTCACGAGGCCCTTGATGAACTTGACTCCCGAGCCTGCCGGGATTGTGCGGACAGCTTCCGCCTCGGCCCACTTGGTGAACTTGTCCACGGCGACGTAGAGGTAGCGATAGCCCCCTGGCGCCTGAGGAAACGGGCCCAGAATGTCGAACCCCCAAACTGCGAATGGCCATGAGAGGGGTATTGAAGGAAATATGCCCTAGAGGCAATAATAAAGTTATTATGTATTTCCTTATATCATGATAAAAGTTTATTATTCATGCTAGAATTGTATTAACCGGAAACATAATACATGTATGAATACATAGACAAACAGAGTGTCACTAGTATGCCTCTACTTGACTAGCTCGTTAATCAAAGATGGTTATGTTTCCTAACCATGGACAAAGAGTTGTCATTTGATTAACGGGATCACATCATTAGTTGAATGATCTGATTGACATGACCCATTCCATTAACTTAGCACCCGATCGTTTAGTATGTTGCTATTGCTTTCTTCATGACTTATACATGTTCCTATGACTATGAGATTATGTAACTCCCGTGTGCCGGAGGAACACTTTGTGTGCTACCAAACGTCACAACGTAACTGGGTGATTATAACGGTGCTCTACAGGTGTCTCCAAAGGTACATGTTGGGTTGACGTATTTCGAGATTGGGATTTGTCACTCCGATCGTCGGAGAGGTATCTCTGGGCCCTCTCGGTAATGCACATCACTTAAGCCTTGCAAGCATTGCAACTAATTAGTTAGTTGCGGGATGATATATTACGGAACGAGTAAAGAGACTTTCCGGTAACGAGATTGAACTAGGTATTGAGATACCGACGATCGAATCTCGGGCAAGTAACATACCGATGACAAAGGGAACAACGTATGTTGTTATGCGATCTGACCGATAAAGATCTTCGTAGAATATGTGGGAGCCAATATGAGCATCCGGGTTCCGCTATTGGTTATTGACCGGAGACGTGTCTCGGTCATGTCTACATTGTTCTCGAACCCGTAGGGTCCATACGCTTAAGGTTCCGATGACAGTTATATTATGAGTTTATGAGTTTTGATGTACCGAAGGAGTTCGGAGTCCCAGATGAGATCAGGGACATGATGAGGAGTCTCGAAATGGTCAAGACGTAAAGATCGATATATTGGACGACTATATTCGGACATCGGAAAGGTTCCGAGTGATTCGGGTATTTTCAGAGGTACCGAGGAGTTACGGGAATACGAGGAAGAAGCAATGGGCCTTAATGGGCCTTAGTGGAAAGGAGCAGGAGGTGGCGCGCGCCCCTCCCAAGCCCAGTCCGAATTGGACAAGGGGTTTGGGGCGCGGCCCCTCTCTCCCTTCCTTCCCCTCTTCCCCCCTTTCCCCCCTTCTCCTAGTTGGACTAGGAAAGGTGGAAACCTACTCCAACTAGGAGTAGGAATCCTACTCCTCCTTGGCACGCCCACAAGGGCCGGACGGCCTCCCCCTTGCTCCTTTATATACGGGGGCAGGGGCACCCCATAGACACACAAGTTGATCCACGTGATCATATTCTTAGCCGTGTGCGGTGCCCCTTCCACCATAGTCCTCGATAATATTGTAGCGGTGCTTAGGCGAAGCCCTGCGACAGTAGTACATCAAGATCGTCACCACGCCGTCGTGCTGACAAAACTCTTCCCCGACACTTTGCTGGATCGGAGTCTGGGGATTATCATCGAGCTGAACGTGTGCTAGAACTCGGAGGTGCCGTAGTTTCGGTGCTTGATCGGTCGGGCTGTGAAGACGTACGACTACATCAACCGCGTTGTCATAACGCTTCCGCTGTCGGTCTACGAGGGTACGTAGACAACACTCTCCCCTCTCGTTGTTATGCATCACCATGATCTTGTGTGTGCGTAGGAAATTTTTTGAAATTACTACGTTCCCCAACAGTGGTATCAGAGCCTAGGTTTTATGTGTTGATGTTATATGCACGAGTAGAACACAAGTGAGTTGTGGGCGATATAAGTCATACTGCTTACCAGCATGTCATACTTTGGTTCGGCGGTATTGTTGGATGAAGCGGCCCGGACCGACATTACGCGTACGCTTACGCGAGACTGGTTTTACCGCCGTGCTATGCACACAGGTGACTAGCGGGTGTCAGTTTCTCCAACTTTAGTTGAACCGAGTGTGGCTATGCCCGGTCCTTGCGAAGGTTAAAACAGCACCAACTTGACAAACTATCGTTGTGGTTTTGATGCGTAGGTAAGATTGGTTCTTGCTTAAGCCCGTAGCAGCCACGTAAAACTTGCAACAAACAAAGTAGAGGACGTCTAACTTGTTTTTGCAGGGCATGTTGTGATGTGATATGGTCAAGACGTGATGAGATATAAGTTGTTGTATGAGATGATCATGTTTTGTGGAAGTTATCGGCAACTGGCAAACGCCTTATGGTCGTCTCTCTATTGCATAAGATGCAAGCGCCAAACAATTGCTTTACTTTATCGCTATGCGATAGCAATAGTTGCAAGAGCAATAGTTGGCGAGACGTCCACGTGACGACACATTGATATAGATCAAGATGATGGAGATCTTGGTGTCATGCCGGTGACGATAGAGATCATGACGGTACTTTGGAGATGGAGATCAAAGGCACAAGATGATCATGGCCATATCATGTCACATATTTTGATTGCATGTGATGTTTATCTTGTATACATCTTATTTTGCTTATTTTGACGATAGCTTTATAAGATGATCTCTCACTAAATTTCAAGATAAAAGTGTTCTCCCTGAGTATGCACCGTTGCCAAAGTTCGTCGTGCCCAGACACCATGTGATGATCGGGTGTGATAAGCTCTACGTCCATCTACAACGGGTGCAAGACAGTTTTGCACACGCGGAATACTCAGGTTAAACTTGACAAGCCTAGCATATGCAGATATGGCCTCGGAACACTGGAGACCGAAAGGTTGAGCGTGAATCATATAGTAGATATGATCAACATAGTGATGTTCACCATTGGAAACTACTCCATCTCACGTGATGATCGGACATGGTTTAGTTGATTTGGATCACGTGATCACTTAGATGATTAGAGGGATGTCTATCTAAGTGGGAGTTCTTAAGTAATATGATTAATTGAACTTAAATTTATCATGAACTTAGTCCTGGTAGTATTAGCATATCTATGTTGTAGATCAATAGCTCGCGTTGTTACTTTCATATGTTTATTTTGATATGTTCCTAGAGAAAATTGTGTTGAAAGATGATAGTAGCAATGATGCAGATTGGATCCGTGATCTAAGCTTTATCCTCGTTGCTGCATAGAAGAATTATGTCCTTGATGCACCGCTAGGTGACAGACCTATTGCAGGAGCAGATGCAGACGTTATGAATGTTTGGCTAGCTCAATATGATGACTACTTGATAGTTTAAGTGCACCATGCTTAACGGCTTAGAATCGGGACTTCAAAGATGTTTTGAACGTCATGGACCATACGAGATGTTCCAGGAGTTGAAGTTAATATTTCAAGCAAATACCCGAGTTGAGAGATATGAAGTCTCCAACAAGTTCTATAGCTAAAAGATAGAGGAGAATCGCTCAACTAGTGAACATGTGCTCAGATTGTCTGGGTACTACAATCGCTTGAATCAAGTGGGAGTTAATCTTCCAGATAAGATAGTGATTGACAGAATTCTCTAGTCACCATCACCAAGTTAGTAAAACTTCGTGATGAACTATAGTATGCAAGGGATAACGGAAACGATTCCCAAGCTCTTCGTGATGCTAAAATCGACGAAGGTAGAAATCAAGAAAAACATCAAGTGTTGATGGTAGACAAGACCACTAGTTTTAAGAAAAGGGCAAAAGGAAGAAGGGGAACTTCAAGAAGAACGGCAAGCAAGTTGCTGCTCAAGTGAAGAAACCCAAGTTTGGTCCTAAGCCTGAGACTAAGTGCTTCTACTGCAAAGGGACTGGTCACTGGAAGCGGAACTACCCCAAGTGATTGGCGGATAAGAAGGATGGCAAAGTGAACAAAGGTATATTTGATATACAGATTATTGATGTGTATTTTAATAGTGTTCATAGCAACCCCTCGGTATTTGATACTGGTTCAGTTGCTAAGATTAGTAACTCGAAACGGGAGTTGCAGAATAAACAGAGACTAGTTAAGGGTGAAGTGACGATGTGTATTGGAAGTGGTTCCAAGATTGATATGATCATCATCGCACACTCCCTATACTTTCGGGATTAGTGTTGAAACTAAATAAGTGTTATTTGGTGTTTGCATTGAGCATGAATATGATTTGATCATGTTTATTGCAATACGGTTATTCATTTAAGTTAGAGAACAATTGTTGTTCTGTTTACATGAATAAAACCTTCTATGGTCATACACACCAACGAAAATGGTTTGTTGGATCTCGATTGTAATGATACACATATTCATAATATTGAAGCCAAAAGATGCAAAGTTAATAATGATAGTGCAACTTGTTTGTGGCATTGCCGTTTAGGTCATATCGGTGTAAAGCACATGAAGAAACTCCATACTGATGGACTTTTGGAACCACTTGATTATGAATCACTTGGTACTTGCGAACCATGCCTCATGGGCAAGATGACTAAGAATCCGTTCTCCGGAACAATGGAGCGAGCAACAAACTTGATTGGAAATAATACATACTGATGTATGCAGTCCAATGAGTGTTGAGGCTCGCGGCGGGTATCGTTATTTTCTGACCTTCACAGATGATTTGAGCAGATATGAGTATATCTACTTGATGAAACATAAGTCTGAAACATTTGAAAAGTTCAAAGAATTTCAGAGTGAAGTGGAAAATCATCGTGACAAGAAAATAAGGTTTCTACGATCTGATCGCGGAGACAAATATTTGAGTTACGAGTTTGGTCTTCAATTAAAACAATGTGGAATAGTTTCACAAATTCGTGCCACCTGGAACACCACAGCATAATGGTGTGTCCGAACGTCATAGCCATACTTTATTAGATATAGTGCAAATCTATGATGTTTCTTACTGATTTACGACTATCGTTTTTGAGGTTATGCATTAAAGACAGCTGCATTCACGTTAAAGAGGGGCACCATCTAAGTCCGTTGAGACGACACAATCTAAACTGTGGTTTGGCAAGAAACCAAAGTTGTCGTTTCTTAAAGTTTTGGGTTGTGATGCTTATGTGAAAAAGTTTCATCCTGATAAGCTCAAACCCAAATCGGAGAAATATGTCTTCATAGGATACCCAAAGGAGACTGTTGGGTACACCTTCTATCACAGATCCGAAGGCAAGACATTCATTGCTAAGAATGGATCCTTTCTAGAGAAGGAGTTTCTCTCGAAAGAAGTGAGTGGGAGGAAAGTAGAAAACATGATAAGGTAATTGTACCTTCTCCCTTATTGGAAAGTAGTTCATCACAGAAATCTGTTCTTGTGACTACTACACCAATTAGTGAGGAAGCTAATGATGATGATCATGTAACTTCAGATCAAGTTACTACCGAACCTCGTAGGTAAACCAGAGTGAGATCCGTGCCAGAGTGGTACGGTAATCCTGTTCTGGAAGTCATGTTACTAGACCATGACGAACTTGCGAACTATGAGGAAGCGATGATGAGCCCAGATTCCGCAAAATGGCTTGAGGCCATGAAATCTGAGATGGGATCCATGTATGAGAACAAAGTGTAGACTTTGGTTGACTTGCCCGATGATCGGCAAGCCATAGAAAATAAATGGATCTTCAAGAGGAAGACGGACGCTGATAGTAGTGTTACTATATACAAAGCTAGAATTGTCGCAAAAGGTTTTTGACAAGTTCAAGGTGTTGACTATGATGAGAGTTTCTCACCCGTATCTATGCTTAAGTCTGTCAGAATCATGTTAGCAATTGCCGCATTTTATGAAATCTGGCAAATGGATAAACAAAACTGAATTTCTTAATGGATTTCTTAAAGAAGAGTTGTATATGATGCAACCAGAAGGTTTTGTCAATCCTAAAAGTGTTAACAAAATATGCAAGCTCCAGCGATCCATCTATGGACTGATGCAAGCATCTCGGAGTTGGAATATACGCTTTGATAAGTTGATCAAAGCATATAGTTTTATACAGACTTGCGGTGAAGCCTGTATTTACAAGAAAGTGAGTGGGAGCACTACAACATTTCTGATAAGTATATGTGAATGACATATTGTTGGTCGGAAATAATGTAGAATTATTCTGCAAAGCATAAAGGAGTGTTTGAAAGGAGTTTTTTTTTTCAAAGAAAAACCTCGGTGAAGCTGCTTACATATTGAGCATCAAGATCTATAGAGATAGATCAAAACGCTTGATAAGTTTTTTCAATGAGTACATACCTTGACAAGATTTTGAAGTAGTTCAAAATGGAACAGTCAAAGAAAGAGTTCTTGCCTGTGTAACAAGGTGTGAAATGAGTAAGACTCAAAGCCCGACCACGGCAGAAGATAGAAAGAGAATGAAAGTCATTCCCTATGCCTCAGCCATAGGTTCTATAAAGTATGCCATGCTATGTACCAGATCTATTGTATAACCTACACTGATTTTGGCAAGGGAGTACAATAATGATCTAGGAGTAGATCACTTGACAGCGGTCAAAATTATCCTTAGTGGAATAAGGATATGTTTCTCGATTATGGACGTGACAAAAAGGTTCGCCGTAAAGGGTTACGCCGATGCAAGTTTTGACACTGATCTGGATGACTCTAAGTCTCGATCTGGATACATATTGAAAGTGGGAGCAATTAGCTAAGAGTAGCTCCGTGCAGAGCATTGTTGATATAGAAATTTGCAAAATACTTACGGATCTGTATGTGACAGACTCATTGACTAAAATTATCTCACAAGCAAAACATGATCACACCTTAGTACTCTTTGGGTGTTAATCACATAAACGATGTGAACTAGATTACTGACTCTAGTAAACCCTATGGGTATAGGTCACATGACGATGTGAACTATGGGTGTTAATCACATGGTGATGTGAACTATTAGTGTTGAATCACATGGCGATGTGAACTAGATTATTGACTCTAGTGCAAGTGGGAGACTGAAGGAAATATGCCCTAGAGGCAATAATAAAGTTATTATTTTTTCCTTATATCATGATAAAAGTTTATTATTCATGCTAGAATTGTATTAACCGGAAACATAATACATGTATGAATACATAGACAAACAGAGTGTCACTAGTATGCCTCTACTTGACTAGCTCATTAATCAAAGATGGTTATGTTTCCTAACCATGGACAAAGAGTTGTCATTTGATTAACGGGATCATATCATTAGTTGAATGATCTGATTGACATGACCCATTCCATTAGCTTAGCACCCGATCGTTTAGTATGTTGCTATTGCTTTCTTCATGACTTATACATGTTCCTATGACTATGAGATTATGTAAGTCCCGTGTGCCGGAGGAACACTTTGTGTGCTACCAAACGTCACAACGTAACTGCGTGATTATAAAGGTGCTCTACAGGTGTCTCCAAAGGTACATGTTGGGTTGACGTATTTCGATATTAGGATTTGTCACTCCGATCGTCGGAGAGGTATCTCTAGGCCCTCTCGGTAATGCACATCACTTAAGCCTTGCAAGCATTGCAACTAATGAGTTAGTTGCGGGATGATGTATTATGGAACGAGTAAAGAGACTTTCCGGTAACGAGATTGAACTAGGTATTGAGATACCGACGATCGAATCTCGGGCAAGTAACATACCGATGACAAAGGGAACAACGTATGTTGTTATGCGGTCTGACCGATAAAGATCTTCGTAGAATATGTGGGAGCCAATATGAGCATCCAGGTTCCGCTATTGGTTATTGACCGGAGACGTGTCTCGGTCATGTCTACATTGTTCTCGAACCCGTAGGGTCCGCACGCTTAAGGTTTCGATGACAGTTATATTATGAGTTTATGAGTTTTGATGTACCGAAGGAGTTCGGAGTCCCGGATGAGATCGAGGACATGACGAGGAGTCTCGAAATGGTCGAGACATAAAGATCGATATATTGGACGACTATATTCGGACATCGGAAAGGTTCCGAGTGATTCGGGTATTTTCGGAGGTACCGGGGAGTTACGGGAATACGAGGAAGAAGCAATGGGCCTTAATGGGCCTTAGTGGAAAGGAGTAGGAGGTGGCGCGCGCCCCTCCCAAGCCCAGTCCGAATTGGACAAGGGGTTTGGGGCGCGGCCCCTCTCTCCCTTCCTTCCCCTCTTCCCCCCTTTCCCCCGTTCTCCTAGTTGGACTAGGAAAGGTGGAAACCTACTCCAACTAGGAGTAGGAATCCTACTCCTCCTTGGCGCGCCCACAAGGGCCGACCGGCCTCCCCCTTGCTCCTTTATATACAGGGGCAGGGGGCACCCCATAGACACACAAGTTGATCCACGTGATCATATTCTTAGCCGTGTGCGGTGCCCCTTCCACCATAGTCCTTGATAATATTGTAGCGGTGCTTAGGCGAAGCCCTGCGACAGTAGTACATCAAGATCATCACCACGCCGTCGTGCTGACGAAACTCTTCCCCGACACTTTGCTGGATCGGAGTCCGGGGATCGTCATCGAGCTGAACGTGTGCTAGAACTCGGAGGTGCCGTAGTTTCGGTGCTTGATCGGTCGGGCCATGAAGACGTACGACTACATCAACCGCGTTGTCATAACGCTTCCGCTGTTGGTCTACGAGGGTACGTAGACAACACTCTCCCCTGTCGTTGCTATGCATCACCATGATCTTGCGTGTGCGTAGAATTTTTTTTGAAATTACTACGTTCCCCAACAGGTATAGTCTGTAGACCCCCCGCAGGCTGATGGATCTGCTTAGCGTGAAACTGGCAGGCCTCGCAAGCCTTCACAAGCTCAACGGCGTCGTTGGGTGCTGTGGGCCAATAGAATCCACTACAGAATGCCTTGCCGACGAGGGTTCGTGACGACGAGTGGTGCCCGCAGTCTCCGTCGTGTATGTCTGCCAGTAGCTCCTTCCCTTGCTCTCGGGAGATGCAACGTAGGGACACATCATTCGGTCGCTTTCTGTAGAGCTCTCTATCCCTGATGCAATAAGCTGTGGCCTACCACGCCACACGCTCCTCCTCATTCTCCGTCAGAGTCCCTTGCATCAGGTAGTTCTTGAGCTCCGGGATCCAACACCCTTCCTGAGGCTCTAACGCCAGGAGCAGGCGTGCCCCTGAGGTTGGGCCGCAGACCGGGGCTCCTGAGGCAGGCGACTGAGGGAGCTCCTCCTTTGGTTGTGCCGTGCTCGACAGTGACGGCATCGCCGAGGGTTTGAAGAGCCACTCCTCAAAGATGCCAGGCTCCTGAGGCAGCCGCCTAGATGCCCTCTTGGCAATGTCATCAGCCTCCTGATTGGTGCCGCAAGGCACATGCTGCAACTCCAGTCCCCAGAACTGTTTCTCCATCTTGCGAACCTCAGCGAGGTAGGCTTCCATGTGCTCGTCCTTTGGCTCGTATATCTTGTTGGAGAAGTTGACGAGGAGCTGTGAATCGCCCTTGATGGTGAGGCGCTTCACCCCTAAGGCAGTTGCGGCCTTCAAGCCTGCTATTAGGCCTTCGTACTCCGCTATGTTGTTGGAGACCTTTTCTCCGTGCTGGAAGCAAAGTTGCATGGCGTAGTAGAGTTTGTCCTAGGTAGGGGATACGAGCACTGCGCCAGCTCCCGCACCGTGTCGGGAGAACGCCCCATCACAGTACATGACCCAGCCATCCAGTGCTTCACTTCCCGGGGAAAGTGACCGGTCTTCGCCTGCCTCGAGACCCGGTGCTTCTGCCCATTCTACCACGAAATCCGCTAGCGTGGCTCCCTTGATGACTCTGGTCGTACTGAATTCTAGCTGAAATGCCTGTAGCTCGATGTTCCATTCAGCAACCCTTCCAGCTGAGTTGGGGCTCCTGAGTACCCTCTCCAAGGGGTATGCCGAGACAACCTTGATGGGATGGCCTTGGAAGTAGTGCCGTAGCTTGCATGAGGCCACCAATAGCGCGAGGGGGAGCTTTTGAGGCATGGGGTACCGTGACCTCGCGTCCCGTAGCACTGTGCTAACAAAATACACGGGGTGCTCGACGAGGTTGATGGTGCTGGCACTGCTTGCGTCCTCCAGAGGTCGAGGCGTCTCTTGAGACGACGGAGCTCCCAGTGCTTGGTCGCCTGAAGGGGCCTCTCCTGCTCCGGGTGCGTTCTCCTGCTGCGGTTGTTCCCTTCCGGCTGCGGTTGCGGCCTTCGCGAGGCCCTCCTGGCTCTGCTTTGCTTCAGTTCGGACGGTCGATGCGGCCTTGGCACAGCGCTCCTCCCTGACCGCTACCATGGCTGCGCTAGCGAAGTAGGGGGTGGCCACAAGGTAGAGCACCAGGGCATCCCGAGGACGCGGAGCTACCATCACTGGTGGACTGGTAAGGTACCTCTTGAGGTCTTGGAATGCCTTGTCGGCCTCTTCAGTCCATTCAAAGGGGCCCTTTTTCTTCATCAGCTTGAAGAATGGCAGCGCTCGTTCCCCCATCTTGGAGATGAAACGCCCCAGCGCAGTTACATGCCTGGTGAGCTTCTGCATTTCTCTAAGGGTCCTTGGCGGGCTCATGTCTTCGACTACCTTGACCTTTTCCGGGTTGGCCTCGATGCCCCTGTGGGATACGAGGAAACCCAGGAGCTTGCCTGAGGGGACTCCAAACACGCACTTCTCCAGGTTGAGCCGTAGGTCCACTTCGTTGAAGCTCCAAAGGTTTCTTCCAGGTCCTGTATCAGGGTCCTTGCCTCACAAGACTTCACCACAATGTCATCGACGTAAACTTCAGCGTTCCTCCCGAGCTGCCGGCCTAAGGCGATGTGCATCAGTCGCTGAAAGGCCGCGCCAGCGTTGCGCAACCCAAACGGCATGCACGTATAGCAGTACACTCCACACAGGGTCAGGAAGGCCGTCTTCCCCACGTCTTCTACTGCCATCTTGATCTGGTGATAGCCCGAGAAGGCATCTAGGAAGCACAATAGGTCACACTCTGCGGTGGAGTCGACTATCTGGTCAATGCGGGGGAGCAGAAATGGGTCCTGCGGCAGGCCTTGTTGAGGTTGGTGAAGTCGACGCACATGCGCTCTTCCCCCCTTCTTTGGCACGACAACAGGATTAGCCAGCCAATCGGGGTAGCGGACCTCACGGATAACCCCTGCCGCCTCTAGCTTCCGGGTCTCTTGAACGATGAAAGCCTGTTTCTCAGTAGACTGCCGCCTTGCCTTCTGCTTCGCGAGGCATACATTGGGGCACACGTTGAGGTGATGCTCAATCACTTCCCTTGGGACCCCCGCTAACTGATCTGGTTCATACGCGAACACCTTCTTGTTCGCACGCAGGAACCTGATCAGGGCCTTCTCCTGCTCGGGCTCGAGGTTGGCCCCTATGGTGAAGGTGGCGCCAGTGGACCCGTCCTCGTCGACTGGTACCTGCTTGGTTTCTGCCTTGTCTTAGGTGAACAACTGCTTCTTTTTAGCCGGCGCAGCCCCCTTGGGCTCAAGGGAGTCGGTGCTAGTGGGCCGCGCCACCGCGGCCGCCCTGAAAACAAGCCGGAGCACCTGCAGCGCATCCCTTGTGTCTCCTGACACGGTGAGGACGCCGCTGCTCCCGAGCATCTTCATGAGGTTGTACGTCGGGTGAGTTGTTGCCATGAACCAAGCCAAGGCCGGATAGTCGAGGATGGCGTTGTAGGGGAGGCCGATGGGGGCGATGTCGAAGTCAATCAGCTCCGTGCGGAAGTTGTCGCAGGTGCCGAAGGTCACTGGGAGGCGGATCTGTCCCAAGGAGGCGGTGGAACCGACTCTGATGCCCGAGAAAGGCCTGCTGGGTTGGAGCCGCTCCAGCGGCACGTGGAGTAGGCTAAAGGCCTCCACCGAGAGCACGTTGAGGTTGGCACCACCGTCGATGAGGGTCCTGGTGACGGCCACCTGGCAGATGGTGGGGGTGCACAACATCGGGAGCGCGCCCGAACCAATAGGGTTGAAGGGGTGGTCCTCCGAGTCGAAGGTTAGATCGGCCTCGGGCGCCACCCAGCCCGGGAGGGCTTCTTGGCGCTTGGAGGCGGTGCTGATCCGGCGGGCGAACGGCTTGACGTGATGACTCGAGGGTGGTGCCTAGGAGCCACCCAGGAGAGCTGCGACGACGGGCGGCGCTGGTGCAGCGAAACAAGCGAGGAAGAGGTCGCGCGGCTTCTCCCAGGAGGTGAAAGAGGCCGTCGGCAGGTGGAGGAGCCACGCGCGCGGTATGCCGGTGAGGGCCATGGGTAACCAGTTGGCCATCACCCGGTCGTCACCCCCGGCTCCGAGGACGGCCTCCTCGTACGCCAGCAGGAAAATCATCAGGTCCGTCGCGCTGTCGTAGCGAGGCGGCATCTCGGGCCTGAACTTGCGCGACCACTGCACTTGCCGCAAGGCGGGGGCCAAGGCCCGGAGCCCCCTGGCCCAAGTGTCAGCATCCGTTGCTGGAGCGGGCGGAGCGTTGTCCGCCATGAGGGCGGGATGTGATGTCAGGGGAGAGCGGGTCGTCAGGAGGGAGGACTCCGACGCACCCCCTACCTGGCGCACCAAATGTCAGATTTCGGGTTCCGCAGACCCTTGAGGTTCGAACACTGGGGTGCGCTCGGAGATCTCTTCCCTACCGATCTACGTCCGATCCTCTCGTGCGAACTAAGATGAAAATGATGAACAACACAAGAGACACGAGGTTTATACTGGTTCGGGCCACCGCTGTGGTGTAATACCCTACTCTAGTGTGTGGTGTGGTGGATTGCCTCAGGGGCTGATGATGAATAGTACAAGGGAAGAACAGCCTCGCGAGAGGTGTTCTTGAGCTGGTGCGATGAACTGCTAGGGTGAGTTTAGTCGCCTCTTCCTCTCTCTCTGCTAGGGTTCTACCAGATTTCCAGATGTCTGGGTGTCTTGATCTCTCCGGGGTGTCTCCCTCTACTCTGTGGTGGCTAGCTCTATTTATAGAGGCCCTGGGCTTCTTCCCAAAATAATGAGCGGGAAGGGCGCCAACAATTGGCCATTTTGAAGGGGAACATGTAGTACAAGTTATCCTGACCAAAGGTGGTCTTCGGCTGCCAAAGGTACTGGTGATGACGCCCTCTTGGGCTCCACGGTGACCTCCGTCATGCCGCTCTGCTGGTCTTGGTCTCGTTGCACCGGAATGGCAACCTTTGCCTGATGCCTTGGCCTGTGCTTGCCCCCTTTGCACCAAAGGAGAAACAAGGACACTGCTCAGGCCGGCGCCCACCTGACGCCCGCCTGGTCTCGATCGTCATGGCTTGCGTCACGGGTTCCTCGCGAGGTACCCCTGCCTTGATCTCTCCGCCTCCTCGCGCGCTTGCCTGATGAGGCTGCCTCTGAGGAAGCTTCCTGTCGTCCGTCCCGCGAGGCTTGGCCCCTCGCGAGGGTCTTGAGCTTGTGCTGATGAAGATGGGCCGCGCTGGGCCCCCGCTTGAGCCACGCCGCAGGCCGCAGGCAGGTAAGTCTAGGGATTCCCGTTCCCAGAACGCCAACAGGCCGTGCCTCTCGTGTTGACACCCTCCTCCCCGCTCCTTATTGTGTGTTGGATGCTTCTCGAATGGCCCACGAGCCGCGTCATGCATGGCCAGCCTTAGGGCTTGACTTCGAGGATTGGCCTGGCACGCTGGCCAGCCTTTGGGGCAACCTGGCACTTTTATTCCTGTGTCGAGCCAAAAATCCATGCCTGCGCAACACGGCCTATACAACCATGTTTGGGCCGAACTGGTCATGTTGGTTTAGTTCATCTAGAGTGAGATGAGGAGCGCATGAGCTATATCTTGCTTCATGCGAGATGGTAGCTTCTCTCGTGTAAAGCGACGCGCGAGCGGGCCGACTCATCACTATAGTAGTGCGTTCATTTTTTTGCTCTCTATTTTTTTTGTTTTTTCTGTGATTTTCATTTGGTTTTTCACTTTTTTTAGATAAGGTTTTTTAGTTTTTTCTTTATGGTTTTTCTTTGGATTTTCATTTCTTCATGGGTTTTCTTCCGTTTTTCCTTTTCTTTTTCCTTATACCTTGGTTGTTTGTTTCTTCATCAGTTTTCTTTGTTTTTTGTTTTTCATTTGCTTTTTTTGGGATTTTTTTTACCGACTTTCTTGTTTTCTTTATTGGTTTTTAAGGTTTTTTCTTTTATTTCTTTCATTTTTCTTCATTTTATTGGTTTTTTTTGTTTTCTTCGTTTCTTTCTCGGTTTTGATCATTTTTTTGTTTTTCTTCGTTTTTATTCTCTTCCTTCTTGGTTTCAGTTTCTTTTTCTTTCTTTCTTTGTTTTCTTTATTTCTTTCTTGGTTTCTATCAGTTTTATTTGTTTCTTTCTTTCTTTTCCCTGTTTTCTTCCTTTTGGGTTATTTTCTTTGGTTTTTCATTCAATTTGTTCTCTTTGTTTTTCTTTTTTTCTTTTTATTGGGTTTACTATTATTATTTTTCTCTAGTTTCATCGGTTTTATTTTTTTAACACATGTTAACATTTTCCAGTAGACATTCACCATTTTTGTCTACATAATAAACATTTTCTATATACATATCCATCATTTCAAAAATAGATGATTAACATTTTTTTTAAAAGCTACATTTTCTTTACCTTTTCCATACATATTGTACTTTTTTGTTATATATCTAATACATTTTTCTGATGCGCATCTAATATTTTTCGAATACAAGATTGACTTACATTGTATTATTTTGTACACATGAGAAACATTTATCTATACCCATTTAACCTTTTTCAAATGCCTGGTTATTTTTTTCTCAAACTCTTGAGTATTTATTTAGAATATAAATAAAAGTGAAAGAAAGTAAGCAAAAAACAAAAAATGTGAAAATAAAAACGAGGTTGTGGCCTCCCGTGTGCCTGGGCCGGCCCATCTCACCCCCTTCAGGCGAGACATAGAGGCGCCCGATACATCAAGGCTTCGATCAAAACCCAGTGCCTCGTTTGTGATCGTGTGCGCAAGCCGACCATGCAGTGGGTGTGGGCGGAGTTCAAGACTATCATCTTCAAGGATGATGAGCGGGTCGATGACTTCGCCATGAGGATCACCGGCCTTGCAACCGCACTCTGCTCCCTTGGTAATACTTTTGACAACGCCAAGATAGTCCAAAAATTTCTTCGCGTCGTCCCGTCCCATTTTTTCTTTTGTTTTCTTGTTCTTTTTTGTTTTCAGTTTTTTTTGTTTTCTTCCTTTTTTTGGTTTTCTTCGTTTCTTTCTTGATTTTCATCGATTTTGTTTCCTTTATTTTTCTTTCTCAGTTTCATTATTTTTTTGCTTTTCTTTCTTTCTTCATTTCTTTGTTTTTTTCCATGATTTTCATCTGTTTTATTTGTTTCTCTCCCGGTTTTCTCTATTTCCATTCTTTTGCACAATTTTCTTAGGTCTTTCATTTTCTTTTGCTTTTTTCTTTGTTTTCGCTTTAGCTTTTATTGTGTTTCTAGTTTCTGTTTCCCCCTTTTTCTGTTGATTTTCAATGGTTTTATTTTTTGTTCAGCACATGTTAACTTTTTTAGTACACATTCAACCTTTTTTGTACACATCATATTCAATTTTTAATACACATTTAATGTTTTTTGAAATACATGGTTAACATTTTTTGAAATCATATATTTTTTATCTGTACTTTTTCCATACACATGTTATATTTTTCTTATATATCTATTAAAATTTTCTAATAAGCATTTATTTTTCAAATACATGGTCAACATTTGTTCTATACACATTTTTTACATTTTCTCAAATGCTTGATTTACATTTTTGAAATACAAGATTAACATTTTTTAATGCATGGTCAACGTTTTATAAACACATTTACATTTTCAAATGCTTTTTAATATTTTCCAAGTACAATATTAACATTTGTCGAATACTACAAGGTAAACATTTTTTCTATACACATTTTATTTTTCAAATGCCTGATTAACATTTTTCAAATACAAGATTAATATGTTTACATACATGGTCAAAAAAATCCTATAGAAATTTGACATTTTTCAAATGCATGAGTAACATTTTAAAAATATTTCTTTAACATTTTTTTCAAATGCTTTATCAATATTTTTAATTACATGATCAACTTTTTTCATACACAATGTATATTTTTGCATACATGAGAAACATTTATCTATACTCAAAAGTTTTTCAAATGCTTGGTTAACATTTTTTAAATATATTTATTTACAATATTTGGAAGTGTATAAAAAGCAAAAAACAAAAACGTAAAAAAAAGGGGGGTCCGAGGTT
The DNA here is from genome assembly GCF_002162155.2 of Triticum dicoccoides. NCBI lineage: Eukaryota > Viridiplantae > Streptophyta > Magnoliopsida > Poales > Poaceae > Triticum > Triticum dicoccoides. Next base: position 36,386,802 of record NC_041384.1, on the reverse strand, counting down.
GTAGTCTCCCGTTATACCTGGCCAAACCTCGGACCGGGCCGGGCTTCGGGCCGGGCCTAGCCAAGCCCGAGCCCGACCTGGCCCGGCCATCGGGCCTAGTTTTTGGGCCCAAGCCCGATCCAAACATGCAAAAACCCGCCGGGCCTCAGGCCGGGCCCCTTCAAAAAACCGCAAAAATGACGGGCCCGGGCCCGGCCCGGCCAGGCCATCGGGCTCACAATCTAGGCCCAAGCCCGGCCCTGGAGCAGCGTCGGGCCGGGCCGGGTCAGGCCGGGCAGCCCATGGCCAGGTCTATCTCCCGTGCTGCCCATCTCCTCCCATAGAGGCGCCCGAAGAGGGGGTTGGACCGTTGGAGCGCCCCCGCCGACACCAACCGGACCACGGGCGGCGCCGCAACTAGTGCAGGTCAGCCAATCGAGCGGCGGTGCGGTGACTCCAGCGAGCACGGGCGCGTCTACTCCGGCGACCTCGGAGTCTCGGTCCGCCACGAGCGGCACTGCCGGCTATCCAATCGAGAGGCGGGGGTACACAGGAGCGCGGGATACGTGCGCGGCCACTCCGGCGACCACGGACCTCCCCAAGGTGCCGGCCACCATTCTCTTCTTCGTCCTCGGCGCATCTCGGTCGGCGGCCGGTTGGTACTTTGGCTTGGGCCTCACTGCCGCTGGCAATCAGAGTTCGTGGAAAGCAAATCAGAGCGGGGGGACTCGGAATTCCTTCACCAATCAACAGAGGGTCCGAATAATTTCAGTGTTCCTGTTCCAGTCTGGATTCGGATTTGCTTCACCTACTCGGAGTCGGGGTGAGCCCTCGGCCGGCGATCTATAAGTATAACCGGGACCCCGGCCTGCCCTCCGTCCGCTCTAACCAAGATTGCAATTTTCTTGCCCAACAGATAGGCTTTGCTCTGCTTTAAGCCATGGAGAACTGTAGCATAGTAGCCAGGATAATGGGATTGCAAGGCCTACCTATGTACCGGCAGAAGTTGTGTTCTCTAGTCTTCAGATCTTTGCCCAGGCTGCTGCTAGGCTTCCCTCCCAGCTCAATCAGGAAATTCTTCAGAGACCAACATGTTCATGTGGCACTGACAGAGACCAAAATGGTGTCCACATTGCCAGAGCTGCCGAAGGACATCTTGATACTTATCTTTGCCACTCTCGAGATCCCTGACCTCGTGCGCGCTGGCTCGGTCTGTTCATCCTGGCACTCCGCATACGCCGAGCTACGCACCCTTGGGAAGTACAAGAAGGGTCAGACGCCTTGCCTGGTCTACACCTCTGAATCCGATCCTGATGATGCTTTGTCCCTCTACAGCCTCGCCGAGAAGAGGTCCTACAAGTTAACTCTGCCGCAGCCACCTATCCGCAGAAGATATTTGATTGGGTCCTCACATGGCTGGCTCGTTACTGTCGACGAGAGGTCTGAGATGCACCTTCTGAATCCAATCACCTGTGAACAGATTGCTCTCCCTTCAGTGGCTACCATTGAGCATTTGAAGCCCATATTTGATGAGCATGGTGATGTCTGCAAGTATGAGATGTCATCGCACACTGGACTGTGCAGTAGCCGTAATCCAACCATCTTTGCTCTTGCCGAGCTGAGGGATAGACTCCAGTGGAAGGCATTTGTATTTCCTGATACATCCTCAGGAGGCTACATTGTGGTGCTCATCCACAATCCACAAGCTCAGCTCTCATTTGCAAAGGCAGGGGATGATAAGTGGACCTGGTTACCGTCTCATTTGCTTTTCGAGGACTGCACTTACAAGGATGGCATATTGTATGCAGTCAATACAATGGGAGAAATCCACGCGTTCGATCTTAGTGGCCCTGTGGTCACTGTAAAGACGATTATAAGGGCACCTGAGCATTATGATTGTGATAGCAGGTATATCGTTCAAGCTCCATGGGGCAGTCTGCTACTTGTGTTTAGAATAGTTCATGACCATGATTTAGAATATGAGTACTGGAAGACTACAGAAACTAAAATATGCGAGATTGATGCTCTGTGGAATAAAATTGAGCTAACCAATTGCTTGCGTGACCATGTGTTATTTCTTGGTCATAACCTATCACTATGCCTCAGTGCTGATGAGTATCCTGCTCTCAAGGCAAATCATTCCTATTTTACCGATGATAATTTTCTATGGACAATGGGCCATAAGAATAATCATCGTGACATGGGAATTCTTAACTTGGATGATAACAGCAGGGAGGAACTTGTGCCTCAGCTTTGGTCCAACTGTCCGGCTCCAATGTGGATTACTCCTGATCTTACAAAGATGTGGCGATGGGCTCAATGAGCCAACAACTGTGAAGTGATCTGGTACAGTTACAATTAACTCGACAGAGGTCCTGTCTGTGCTGTAAAAATGGCCTGTTGAGGGAGTGCTCAACATCAACATCCTTTTCTGCTCAGTCTTTTGATGATGCTGCTGATGTGGTAATCCGAGATAATATATGCAGGTGTTTTCAGAACATCATGGAGAAGACGGAATCATCTTGTAGTTACAGCAATCTGACAGTTTTTATGTTTCAAATAGTTTGTAATAGTTTGCTCAAATACTGTACAGATTTTTTTCATAATTTATTGCGAGAGGTTAAATAAATATATGCTAGTTCAGTGTTGTTACAGCAATATAACAGTGTTGTTTCCTACAGAAACGAAATAAAATATAAGAGCTCTTTGTTGTATCATTGCACACAAGGAAATATTGTTCCTGTTTAATATTTTCCACTGTTGTTCATGAATGAACCACAAGGATCTGGTTGTAGTTTTAGAACCATAAGCGTATAGCATACTGAACCACACGATTTACAAGTTTATACAGCAATCCATATCATTTATGCTACCAACATTTTGTTTCCTAGTACCACCGGGTCTCTATGATAGCCACCAATCAGCAGGCAAGTCGTGGCAAATATGGGTGTGCCAGTGTAGGTCGCGCCCTGGAGGAACCTTAGCAGCACAGCCAAACCTGCCGCACCGAACAACTACCGAATGATGCTTGTTGTAATGCGCGATCAGCTACAAAAGCGAACGAAAGTTAGCTCAGAATCAAATGGAGAGATGTGTTTGGGGGTAAAATGATGCTCGTTTCAATTTCTCACATCAGAGGTGCGCACAATCCCATTTGGGTGAAGCTCCACCTCAAATATGCAAAGGTGACACACTGTTGTTGTCGCCGGAGAGGATGCAGCTATTCTGCAGTACCTCTTATATCCCTCCACAATCTCAGCGGGGACGGTCTCTCCATCGACAATCTGAGCATAGGTACGATACAAGATTAAAAAGCTGAACTGCATTAACAAATATACGCAACTTATGTGCTATTGAAACAATTCTTTATCATTTGTGCAGATATGAGATGGAATGATAAAACAATGCAAAATCTTTTTATTTCAGATTCGCTTTCAGATATATGATGCATTATAAGATCTGATGTAATGAGTGAGTCACCAAAGAAAAGTGAAGCTTGAAAATTACGAGCAATAAATGGAATATTTAACAGTACCATTCTGTCAACAAAAGAAATGGAGAGGATTAAGATGGAAAACACAAACACAATTGTATCCAAGCATAGCAAACATAGTTTACCACCCAAGTATTTATGTTCAGGAAAACACCAGAAAGATCTGATAGAAAGCGTTCCAGAATTGTAAGCACTGGTTCAGGTATAATTGTTTGTTTTAGAGTAAGATAAACAGCAAAACTTGTTTTCCGAATTATTTGTTTCAGCAACTCCAGGAAATCAGTGTTCCTTCTGTATCTTTTCAATTTCCAAAACTTGGATATCAGACTCAAGTGTGAAGCTTTGACTCAAGGGTGAAACTTGGAAATCAGTGTTATTTTCAATTATCTGAAGGCAAAGGCAAGACAATATTCCAGAATATACCTGAACCAGTGCTTACAATTGCTGTGCGGGATACTTATTTCCTGGAATTACTGAAACAAATAATTGCACACAATATATACAAAGAAATGACAATAAGTATCCTGATTACAAGGGAAACTGATTGACATATTGTCATTTCTTTGAATATCAACTGAATCATTCATGCCATCTTTGTGGAGCAATACAAATCATTTTATTTCAGATATGTTATGCATTATAAGATCTAATGTAATGAGAGTCACCAAAGAAAAGTGAGGCTAGAAACAATTCCAGAAATCTTTTTATTTCGAATATATCACGCATTCGAGAAATGTACGCACTCATTCAGGTATATATAATGGTTCTGGCACCTAGTAAGATAAGCAGCAAAATAATTCCTGGTCATTACAACCGAGGCAGTTCCTGCTGCCTTTCATCAGAAGAGAGCATAATTCAATCTGAATTTTGTTAAATGACTCACATGAACTATCACTGATTAATAGATTACAAGGGAAAGAAATTAGTTCAGTTCTCTCATTTCTTTGGATATATCAGACTCAAGGATGAAACTTTGACTACATGGATTGTATTTTTTTTTCAATTTTCTGATGACAAATGTAGGGTTCTGAACATAAGTTAATCCAATGGATACAAGCAAACTAAGGCACAATCCTCTGGTATCTTCGTTTGCAAAATTAACAGAAGAACACTTTGTGGATAACTATGTTTTCCTATCACTGAATTTTAACTGAGTGCAAAGTTTTTGCTGCCCTTCATCAAAAGAGAGCTGCTGCAGTTCCAGCAAAGATTCTTTGCATAATGCTATAAATTTTAACTAATTAACATAAATTCAGTTCTCATGCAACTATCAACGAATTCCAGCAAAGTCCATTTTCTGGTTTGTGACTCTGGATGCTGTCACTGAATTTTATGTTCGATTTCAATTTTCAGAAGTCAAAGGCAAAGTTGTAGAGAAGGAGATAATTCTCTAAAATCTGAACAATTTGGGTACTTCAGAATACCAACAAAGGCCATGGCTAAAGAGATTTGGGGAATGAGAGGAATAATTCATACCACTGGCACATCCTTCTTCGTCTGCTGATCATCCTTCTCCGTCTGCCGATCATCGTTCTTCGTCTGCTGATCATCCTTCTTCGTCTGCCGATCATCGTTCTTCGTATTCGTGAACAAGAATGCCTTATGACGCCGTACAGCGGGGAGGACAGGCTTCTTGTTCTTCTTGCTGTTCTTCTTCTTCTTCTTCTTCAACTCCGGCGCAGCGACAGCGAGCGGCGGCCCGCTCCACCACCCGTGCACGGACGCCCACGCGCCCTGGAAGGCCTCGAAGATCCTCGCCACAACCGGCCCCGGAAACCGGAGTCGGAGGGCTTCCAGCAAGCTCCTGAGCCAGGACGCGTCGGCCTGAGGCGGCACGTGAGCGGGGGTGGGGACGATCGCAAGCCGGCGAGGAGACACCTCGGCCTGAGGCGGCTGGGCTGGCGCGCCTGCGAGCTGCAACGCGGTCGCCTGAGATGGCGGAACGTCTCCATGGAGCCGCCGAGTCGTGTCGACCTCGGGCTGGGTCGGTGGTGGTGGCGCGCCCGGGAGCTGCAGCGCGGCCACCCCGGACCCAGTCGGCGCGCCAGGGAGCTCCAGAGCGGAAACCTCGCTCCGAGGAGGTGCGGACACCTCGCACTTGGACGCCTTCGTCTTGCCGAGCTTCTTCCCGGCGCCCTGCTCCATTGGAGGGCTGTCCCCAAGAAGCCTTTCTTGGTTTCTTGGTCGTCTTTTGTCTTCGCCCGCACGGCGAGGTGGAGCGGAAGGAGAAAGCACGGAGAGAGGGGCGGTCATGCGGTGGTGGTGGACGGCCGCGAGACTGTTGCTTCGGTGGTTGGGTTGGGTGGTGCGAGCTTGGGGAGGAGGAAGCCGGCGGGGAGGAGCTTGCGGGACTCTGTTTTGGGGGGGAACCGCGGCCCGTTGCAAATTCTCACTTTGTGTATTTTTTTTATAATTTGTTTTTATGGGTTGGTACCAACACTTGAGATTTGTATGGGTGGGAAAAAATTCTACACTATAAATTTATTTCAAATAAAAAAGGCCGTGCTTGTCAACTAGAAATGGTTGAATAAATTCAAATTTTTATTTTGGTACATAAAAATGCTCTGCATCAAACAACGATTTTTTTGAACTGTATTCTCATGTAATTGTTCATGTATGTAAAAGACACTGTCCATTACTATTATTTTTTAATGCATATAAAAGAATTCATATGAATTTGTTTGATTAACAACACTGCCCTCCTCAGTTCAACTTTTCTTCTTCTAAAATGGTACCAAAGTATATTTAGATATGCAAATAATGTCACCAATAGATTCTTTTTAGACAACCCTCTAAGCTTTATTAATTGATTAAAACATTCATGGTTACATCAGCCCCATCAGTATTTTAATTTTAAATTTCAAAAACATGTTTGAACGGAAAAACTTCCTTTAAAATATTTTACACCATAGGTTTATTTCAAATGAAATTGTTATGCTTATATCAACTAAAAATGGTTGTGTAACTTCAAATTTTTACTTTGGTACATAAAGATGCTCTACATCAAACAAAGTTTTTTGAACTATATCCTCATGTAGAGCGCGTCACCTCAACTCAATGTAAAATAAATTGCCCATGTTCTTAAAAAAAATATAACATAGATAAAATCTTTTTATACAATTCTTTTTGTAAACAACATTGCCACGCCACAACTCAATGTTTCTTGTTCTCAAATTGTACCAATCAAAGTCGCTCACATACACTTACCTTTATGAACCCACCCACTCACACTCTACCCCTATGAGCACTTGTGAGAGACCGAGCCGACATATATGTAAAAGAAAATTTAAAAAAATGTAATATAGATTAGAAAAATCATACAGTTTTTTTTATAAACAACACCACCACGCCTGTTCAACTTTCCTTCTTCTACAGATAAAATAAAGCTTTCTTCTTCTAAAATGGCACCAACAGGAAGTATTTAGATATGTACCGAAAGACTCCCACCATCAGCTCCGTCACCGTTCCGCCCCACCTCCGATGGCCTTCGACCCATGGAGGTGGAAAGGATCTCCTCTGCCGGCAAGAAGGACCCCACACTCGTTCTTTTTAGATTCAACATCTTGGTTAGTGCTGCATGGCACTGGCGATGTCCCCGAATAGGAATAATGTCTTCCACGCTTGATCACCATCATGATGGTGCATTTAGCATCGTCGGAGGTGTGTGAAGGAGCCTGTAGTCGCTGCCATCGGTAGTGGATTTCGTGCCAACGGAGGTGAAGACGAAGACAACACCGCAAGTTGTAGGAGGCAATGTTGGAGCTCTCCTACCGTGACACAGAGTCCATGGCGGTGGCCGATCTCGATGCCATTGCAAGCTCCCTGGTTGTTGGGGATTAGTCCTGGCCATCTCCGGCCCGCCCCTGTCGGCCCACCCAGGCCCGGCTCTAAAATCCAGGGCCTAGGCCCGATGGGCTTGCCCGTGGGCCGGGCTTGGGCCTGAGTTGTGAGCCCACCAGCAGGGCCTGGACGGGCTTCAGCTTGGCATATTGGCATTTTAAGGAAGAGAACCGACCCACGGCCCTAAGCCCTAAGGGCTTTTCAGGGCTTTTTGCCAGATGGGCCGGGCTTGGGCTTGAAAAGTAGGCCCGATGGTAGGGCCTCGGCCTCAGTTTTCTGCCATGGGCTTTTTAGGCCCGGCCCGGCCCGGCCCATGGCCAGGTATATTGGGGATACAACCGCGATGTGACCCGCCCAGAAGGGGCTGGGTCACACCGTTGGCGACTCGGCAAGAAAAAGCCTAAGTAGGTCCAAGAAGATGAAACATGAAGACCGGTGGCGGCCTACAAGGTGGGACTGCTGAAGGCCCAAGACCTAACGGTGGAATCATGACCCGGAAGGTGTGAGCTGCCATGATGGCGACTTGCCTGGCAAGGCAGGGCGACTTAGAAACCAGGTGGTCATGTTTTGTGATCCGGCTTGGACTCTTGTAAGCCCAGGGCATCGATCTGTGTATATAAAGGCGAGACCTAAGAAACAACTGATTGATAGCTAGGCCATGTGTGTCCGCTCCCTTGTAATCGATACTCAAGTAGTATCAACGAAAGCAGGAGTAGGATTTTACCTCCTCTGTGAAGGGGCCGAACCTGGGTAAACCTTGTGTCCTTCGTCCCGTCCAACCCCTTCAAGCTAATCATCAAGTGATGGCTCCACACCTAAGTCCTTTCACTAGGGCATCTACCGTGACAAAACCGCGACAGTTGGCGCCCACCATGGGGCCAGCGCATGGTGGTTTCGAGTTCTTGAATGGCTCTTTCCCAGGGATCGAGGGATACGCCGTTGGCAGGATGACTAAGAGTCACCGCGGCAAGCTTTACATCGATGATGCTGGCTAGGGCCCCGAGGCCGACTCAATCGAGTACGGGTACCAGGTCCCCTTCGGCGGAATTCACGTCTTCATCGGCAAAATTGGCGGATTAGAGCCCGAGCCGGACATCTGCACCATTATTGTCGAGCCGGCTCGACACGCGCAACCCGTCCAGGCTCAACCTGGACGGAAGCATGCTTTGTCGGTTTTGTGCATGGAGCGGGTCTTGAGGAAGATTTTGCATCTGGTGGAGAGACGACCGTCTATTCAGGTGATGTGTCTTCAACCAGGGAAACAGAGTCGATTTACCAGCTTCAGGACAACGGGCTTGGTGAAAGGATCGAGAAGAGGTGTTTAGAGGGGGGGGGGGGGTTGATTAGACCCTCAACAAGCAAAAGTAGCAAATTTTAAATTCTTCAAGTTGAGGTGGAGTTTTAGCACAAGTTTAAGCATTCATAATACATTTCAAGCAAGCATGGCAAGAGTATATGAGCAGTGAAAAGTAAAGCATGCAAATAGCAAGAAAGTAAAGGGCTGGGATTGGAGTGTGCAAACGCAATTGGAGACACAGAGATTTTTTGGCGTGGTTCCGATAGGTGGGGCTATCGTACGTCCACATTGGTGGAGACTTCAACCCATGAAGGGTAACGGTTGCGCGAGTCCACGGAGGGCTCCACCCACAAAGGGTCCACTATGAAGCAACCTTGTCTATCCCACCATGGCCATCACCCACGAAAGACTTGCCTCACTTGGGTAGATCTTCATGAAGTAGGCGATCTCCTTGCCCTTAAAAACTCCTTGGTTTAACTCCACAATCTTGTCGGAGGCTCCCAAGTGACACCTAACCAATCTAGGAGACACCACTCTCCCAAAGGTAATAGATGGTGTGTTGATGATGAACTCCTTGCTCTTGTGCTTCAAATGATAGTCTCCCCAACACTCAACTCTCTCTCACTGATTTGGCTATAGTGGAAAGATGATTTGAGTGGAAAGCAACTTGGGGAAGGCTAGAGATCAAGATTCTTGTGGTTGGATTGGAATGTCTTGGTCTCAACACATGAGTAGGTGGTTCTCTCTCAGAAAATGACTAGTGGAAGTGTAGGCACATTTTGATGGCTCTCTCTTGAATAGAGAAAGGGGTGGAGGGGTATATATAGCCTCCACACAAAATCTAACCGTTACACACATTTGACCAAACTCGGTCAGACCAAATAGGCGAACTCGGTGAGAGCGATTAAGTTCAAAATGTCAACGTTAGGATTCTCAGTGGGACCAACATGATCAACTCGGTGCGACCGATGTGCTAGGGTTAGGGCAAAACCTCATCTCGGTGTGACCGATTGTGTGAAGTCGATGGGACCGATTTCAGCAATGAGAAAACAGAGAGTTGGTTAGGCAAACTCGGTGTGACCGATTGCACATTCCGGTGAGACCGAAATAATTGCAACATGCAACAGAGAGTTTGGAAGGCGAACTTGGTGAGACCGATCGCTCATTTCGGTGGGACCGAAATGTTATGAAGGGAAACCGAGAGTTTGCATTGCCATCTCGGTGGGACCGATATACCTATCGGTGAGACCATATTGATTAGGGTTTCTGGCACTGACTATGTCAAAGGAACTCGGTGGCGCCGGATAGATCAAATCGGTGGGGCCGAGTTTGACTTTAGGTTTAGGAAATATTTGGAATTGAGAAAGTGGTTGAGGGATTTGGAGCATATCACTAAGCACTTTGAGCAAGTAGATCATTAAGCAACACCTCATCCCCTTTTAATAGTATTGGCTTTTCCTATGGACTCAATGTGATCTTGGATCACTAAAATAGAAATGTAGAGTCTTGAGCTTTTGCCAATCTTCGTCCTTAGCATCTTGAAAGGGTTCCACATCCTCTTGTCCATGCCACGCCTTTGTTGAACTTTCTGAAATATACTAGATGAAAATATTAGTTCAACAAGAGATATGTTGGCATTAATTACCAAAATCACCTAGGGAGCACTTGTGCTTTCAATCTCCCCCTTTTTGGTAAAGCTTTAGATAAAGATAAGAAGAGTAACAAGTAAAGCTTTGGAAAGATATGTAACATGCATTGGCTCCCCCTACATGTATGCAATCATGTAAAGATAGAATGTGAAAGCATGTGAAATGCATAAACATGTCAGAGCAAGCAATGAGCTACACGTGTCTTGGCTATATGCATCAGAGTAAATGATGTAGATAATTAAGTGTACCTTCATGTTCATGAGTCCTTCTTGCAAACAATATGTACATCAGCAAGAGATCATCATGTACATGAGTGTGATGCATATACTTACCTTGTGGTCTTGAGCTGGCTTTGGAAGAGGTGAACTTGAGAAAACAGGGTTAGATAATTAACACAAGAACACTCTAATTAAAGCAATTTCAGGAAACCACAAGAGTACCAAGACTGGGATAACATGTAGAGAGTGAGTACTAAGTACTCTATTTGGATATAGACATGTCCCCAAAGATTAAAGATATGCAATGAATTCCAAAGATTTTCTTCCCTTAGATATGAGCTCTTTCTACCCCTGAATCTGATATTGGATAATGGGAGAAGGTATGATACCTCTCCAACGTATCTATAATTTATGAAGTATTCATGCTATTATATTATCTGTTTTGGATGTTTATGGGCTTTACTAAACACTTTTATATTATTTTTGGGACTAACCTATTAACCGGAGGCCCAGCCCAAATTGTTGTTTTCTTGCCTATTTTAGTGTTTCGAAGAAAAGGAATATCAAACGGAGTCCAAATGGAACGAAACCTTCGGGAGAGTTATTTTTGGAACGGAAGCAATCGAGGAGACTTGGAGTAGACGTCGGGGAAGCTTCGAGGTGGCCACGAGGCAGGGAGGCATGTCTGCCCCCCTGGGCGCGCCCCCACCCTCGTGGTCCCCTCGTGGCTCCCCTGACTGACTTCTTTCACCTATATATGTCCATATACCCTAAAAACATCAAGGAACATAATAGGTCAGGAGTTTCGCCGCCGCCAGCCTCTATAGCCACCAAAAACCAATTGGGGCCCTGTTCCGGCACCCTACCGGAGGGGGGATCCCTCACCAGTGGCCATCTTCATCACCCCGGCGCTCTCCATGACGAGGAGGGAGTAGTTCACCATCGGGGCTGAGGGTATGTACTAGTAGCTATGTGTTTGATCTCTCTCTCTCTCTCTCTCTCTCTCTCTCTCTCTCGTGTTCTTGAGGTGATACGATCTTGATGTATCGTGAGCTTTGCTATTATAGTCAGATCTTATGATGTTTCTCCCCCTCTACTCTCTTGTAATGGATTGAGTTTTCCCTTTGAAGTTATCTTATCGGATTGAGTCTTTAAGGATTTGAGAACACTTGATGTATATCTTGCATGTGCTTATCTGTGGTGACAATGGGATATTCACGTGATCTACTTGATGTATGTTTTGGTGATCAACTTGCGGGTTCCGTAACATTGTGAACTTATGCATAGGGGTTGGCACATGTTTTCGTCTTGATTCTCCGGTAGAAACTTTGGGGCACTCTTTGAAGTTCTTTGTGTTGGTTGAATAGATGAATCTGAGATTGTGTGATGCATATCGTATAATCATACCCACGGATACTTGAGGTGACATTGGAGTTTCTAGGTGACATTAGGGTTTTAGTTGATATGTGTCTTAAGGTGTTATTCTAGTACGAACTCTATGATAGATCGATCCGAAAGAATAACTTTGAGGTGGTTTCATACCCTACAATAATCTCTTCGTTTGTTCTCTGCTATTAGTGACTTTGGGGTGACTCTTTGTTGCATGTTGAGGGATAGTTATATGATCCAATTATGTTATTATTGTTAAGAGAACTTGCACTAGTGAAAGTATGAACCCTAGGCCTTGTTTCCTAGCATTGCAATACCGTTTGCGCTCACTTTTATCGCTTGCTACCTTGCTGTTTTTATATTTTCAGATTACAAATACCTATATCTACCATCCATGTTGCACTTGTATCACCATCCACTACAAAAAAATACACTTCCATGATGATACGTGTTTGTCACAGTAGGTCACGTTTTCTGTCATGCATGTACATCCATGACAAATTTATGACAGAATCAACATAGTCATACCTGTGCTATCGTAGGAGTGTTCCATTGAAGGAAATATGCCCTAGAGGCAATAATAAAGTTATTATTTATTTCCTTATTTCATGATAAATGTTTATTATTCATGCTAGAATTGTATTAACCGGAAACATAATACATGTGTGAATACATAGACAAACAAAGTGTCACTAGTATGCCTCTACTTGACCAGCTCATTAATCGAAGATGGTTATGTTTCCGAACCATAGACATGTGTTGTCATTTGATTAATGGGATCACATCATTAGGAGAATGATGTGATTGACATGACCCATTCCATTAGCTTAGCACCCGATCATTTAGTATGTTGCTATTGCTTTCTTCATGACTTATACATGTTCCTATGACTATGAGATTATGCAACTCCCGTTTGCCGGAGGAACACTTTGTGTGCTACCAAACGTCACAACGTAACTGGGTGATTATAAAGGAGGTCTACAGGTGTCTCCAAAGGTACATGTTGGGTTGGCGTATTTCGAGATTAGGATTTGTCACTCCGATTGTCGGAGAGGTATCTTTGGGCCCTCTCGGTAATGCACATCACATAAGCCTTGCAAGCATTGCAACTAATGAGTTAGTTGCGAGATGATGTATTACGAAACGAGTAAAGAGACTTGCCAGTAACGAGATTGAACTAGGTATTGAGATACCGACGATCGAATCTCGGGCAAGTAACATACCGATGACAAAGGGAACAACGTATGTTGTTATGCGGTTTGACCGATAAAGATCTTCATAGAATATGTGGGAGCCAATATGAGCATCCAGGTTCCGCTATTGGTTATTGACCGGAGACGTGTCTCGGTCATGTCTACATTGTTCTCGAACCCGTAGGGTCCGCACGCTTAAGGTTTCGATGACATTTTCATTACGAGTTTATATGTTTTGATGTACCGAAGGAGTTCGGAATCCCAGATGAGATCGGGGACATGACGAGGAGTCTCGAAATGGTCGAGAAGTAAAGATCGATATATTGGACGACTATATTCGGACATCGGAAAGGTTCCGAGTGATTCGGGTATTTTCGGAGGTACCGGGGAGTTACGGGAATACGAGGAAGAAGCAATGGGCCTTAATGGGCCTTAGTGGGAAGGACCAGGAGGTGGCACGCGCCCCTCCCAAGCCCAGTCCGAATTGGGCAAGGGGTTTGGGGCGCGGCCCCTCTCTCCCTTCCTTCCCCTCTTCCCCCCTTTCCCCCCTTCTCCTAGTTGGACTAGGAAAGGAGGAAACCTACTCCAACTAGGAGTAGGAATCCTACTCCCCTGGTGCGCCCCTCCTAGGGCCGGCCTCCTCCCCCTTGCTCCTTTATATACGGGGGCAGGGGGGCACCCAAAGACACACAGGTTGATCTTCGTAATTGTTCTCTTAGCCGTGTGCGGTGCCCCCTCCACCATACTCCTCGATAATATTGTAGCGGTGCTTAGGCGAAGCCCTGCGACGGTAGAACATCAAGATCGTCACCATGCCGTCGTGCTGACGGAAATCTTCCCCGACACTTTGTTGGATCGGAGTCCGGGGATCGTCATCGAGCTGAACGTGTGCTAGAACTCGGAGGTGCTGTAGTTTCCGTGCTTGATCGGTCGGGCTGTGAAGACGTACGACTACATCAACCGCGTTGTCATAACGCTTCCGATGTCGGTCTACAAGGGTACGTAGACAACACTCTCCCCTCTCGTTGCTATGCATCACCATGATCTTGCGTGTGCGTAGGGAAATTTTTGAAATTACTACGTTCCCCAACATGATCTTGCGTGTGCGTTGATGTTATTTGCACGAGTAGAACACAAGTGAGTTGTGGGCGATATAAGTCATACTGCTTTCCAGCATGTCATACTTTGGTTCGGTGGTATTGTTGGATGAAGCGGCCCGGACCGACATTACGCGTACGCTTACGCGAGACTGGTTCTACCGACGTGCTTTGCACACAGGTGGCTGGCGGGTGTCAGTTTCTCCAACTTTAGTTGAACCGAGTGTGGCTACGCCCGGTCCTTGCGAAGGTTAAAACAACACCAACTTGACAAACTATCGTTGTGGTTTTTATGCGTAGGTAAGAACGGTTCTTGCTAAGCTCGTAGCAGCCACGTAAAACTTGCAACAACAAAGTAGAGGACGTCTAACTTGTTTTTGCAGGGAATGTTGTGATGTGATATGGTCAAGATGTGATGAGATATAAGTTGTTGTATGAGATGATCATGTTTTGTTGAAGTTATCGACAACTGGCAGAAGCCTTATGGTTGTCTCTTTATTGCATAAGATGCAAGCGCCAAATAATTGCTTTACTTTATCGGTATGCGATAGCAATAGTTGCAAGAGCAATAGTTGGTGAGACGACCATGTGACGACACATTGATATAGATCAAGATGATGGAGATCATGGTGTCATGCCGATGACGATGGAGATCACGACAGTACTTTGGAGATGGAGATCAAAGGCGCAAGATGATCACGGCCATATCATTTCACATATTATGATTGCATATGATGTTTATCTTTTATGCATCTTATGTTGCTTAGTTCGACGGTAGCTTTATAAGATGATCCCTTACTAAAATTTCAAGGTATAAGTGTTCTCCCTGTGTATGCACCGTTGCCAAAGTTCGTCGTGCCCAGACACCATGTGATGATTGGGTGTGATAAGCTCTACGTCCATCTACAACGGGTGCAAGACAATTTTGCACACGCAGAATACTCAGGTTAAACTTGACGAGCCTAGCATATGCAGATATGGCCTCGGAACACTGAGACCGAAAGGTCGAGCGTGAATCATATAGTAGATATGATCAACATAATGATGTTCACCATTGAAAGCTACTCCATTTCACATGATGATCGGTTATGGTTTAGTTGATTTGGATCACGTGATCACTTAGATGATTAGAGGGATGTCTATCTAAGTGGGAGTTCTTTAGTAATATGATTAATTGAACTTAAATTTATCATGAACTTAATCCTGGTAGTATTAGCATATTTATGTTGTAAATCAATAGCTCGTGTTGTTGCTTTCATATGTTTATTTTGATATGTTCCTAGAGAAAATTGTGTTGAAAGATGTTAGTAGCAATGATCCGGATTGGATCCGTGATCTGAGGTTTATCCTCATTGCTGCACAGAAGAATTATGTCCTTGATGCACCGCTAGGTGACAGATCTATTGCAGGAGCAGATGCAGACATTATGAACGTTTGGCTAGCTAAATATGATGACTACTTGATAGTTTAGTGCACCATGCTTAACGGCTTAGAATCGGGACTTCAAATGCGTTTTGAACATCATGGACCATATGAGATGTTCCAGGAGTTGAAGTTAATATTTCAAGCAAATACCCGAGTTGAGAGATATGAAGTCTCCAACAAGTTCTATAGCTAAAAGATGGAGGAGAATCGCTCAACTAGTGAGCATGTGCTCAGATTGTCTGGGTACTACAATCGCTTGAATCAAGTGGGAGTTAATCTTCCAGATAAGATAGTGATTGACAGAATTCTCTAGTCACCATCACCAAGTTAGTAGAACTTCATGATGAACTATAGTATGCAAGGGATGATGAAAACGACTCCCAAGCTTTTCATGATGATAAAATCGATGAAGGTAGAAATCAAGAAAGAGCATCAAGTGTTGATGGTTGACAAGACCACTAGTTTCAAGAAAAGGGCAAAGGCAAGAAGTGGTACTTCAAGAAGAACGGCAAGCAAGTTGCTACTCTAGTGAAGAAGCCCAAGTCTGATCCTAAGCCTGAGACTAAGTGCTTCTACTGCAAAGGGACTGGTCACTGGAAGTGGAACTGCCCCAAGTATTTGGCGGATAAGAAGGATGGCAAAGTGAACATAAGTATATTTGATATACATGTTATTGATGTGTACTTTACTAGTGTTTATAGAAACCCCTTAGTATTTGATACTAGTTCAGTTACTATGATTAGTAACTTGAATCGGGAGTTGCAAAATGAACAAAGACTAGTTAAGGGTGAGATGACGATGTGTGTTGGAAGTAGTTCCAAGATTGATATGATCATCATCGCACACTCCCTATACTTTCGGGACTAGTGTTGAACCTAAATAAGTGTTATTTGGTGTTTGCGTTGAGCATAAATATGATATGATCATGTTTATTGCAATACGGTTATTCATTTAAGTTGGAGAACAATTGTTGTTCTGTTTACATGAATAAAACCTTATATGGTTACACACCCAATGAAAATGGTTCATTGGATCTCGATCGTAGTGATACACATATTCATAATATTGAAGCCAAAAGATGCAAAGTTAATAATGATAGTGCAACTTATTTGTGGCACTGCCGTTTAGGTAATATTGGTGTAAAGCGCATGAAGAAACTTCATGCTGATGGGATTTTGGAATCACTTGATTATTAATCACTTGGTGCTTGCGAACCATGCCTTATGGGCAAGATGACTAAAGACTCCGTTCTCCGAAACAATGGAGCGAGCAACAGATTTGTTGGAAATCATACATACTGATGTATGTGGTCCGATGAATATTAAAGCTTGCGACAAGTATCATTATTTTCTGACCTTCACAGATAATTTAAGCAGATATGAGTATATCTACTTGATGAAACATAAGTCTGAAAAGTTCAAAGTGAAGTGGAAAATCGCCGTGACAAGAAAATAAAGTTTCTACAATCTGATCACAGAGACGAATATTTGAGTTACGAGTTTGGTCTTCAATTAAAACAATGTGGAATAGTTTCACAAACTCATGCCACCTGGAACACCACAGCATAATGGTGTGTCCGAACGTCATAACCGTACTTTATTGGATATAGTACAATCTATGATGTTTCTTACCGATTTACCAATATCGTTTTGGGATCATGCATTAGAGACAGCCGCATTCACGTTAAAAATGGGCACCATCTAAGTCCGTTGAGACAACACAATCTGAACTGTGGTTTGGCAAGAAACCAAAGTTGTCGTTTCTTGAAGTTTGGGATTGTGATGCTTATATGAAAAAGTTTCATCCTGATAAGCTCAAACCCAAATTGGAGAAATATGTCTTCATAGGATACCCAAAGGAGACTGTTGGGTACAACTTCTATCACAGATCCGAAGGCAAGACATTCGTTGCTAAGAATGGATCCTTTCTAGAGAAGGAGTTTCTCTTGAAAGAAGTGAGTGGGAGGAAAGTAGAACTTGATAAGGTAATTGTACCTTCTCCCTTATTGGAGAGTAGTTCATCACAGAAATCTGTTCCTGTGACTACTACACCAATTAGTGAGGAAGCTAATGATAATGATCATGTAACTTCAGATCAAGTTACTACCGAACCTCGTAGGTAAACCAAAGTGAGATCCGCACCAGAGTGGTACGGTAATCCTGTTCTAGAGGTCATGTTACTTGACCATGACGAACCTATGAACTATGAGGAAGCGATGATGAGCCCAAATTCTGCAAAATGGCTTGAGGCCATGAAATCTAAGATGGGATCCATGTATGAGAACAAAGTATGTACTTTGGTTGACTTGCCCGATGATCGGCAAGCCATTGAGATTAAATGGATCTTCAAGAGGAAGACGGATGCTGATAGTAGTGTTACTATCTACAAAGCTAGACTTATCAAAAAAAGGTTTTTGACAAAGTTCAAGGTGTTGACTACGATGAGATTTTCTCACTCGTATCGATGCTTAAAGTCAGTCCGAATCATGTTAGCAATTGCCGCATTTTATGAAATCTGGCAAATGGATAACAAAACTGCAATCCTTAATGGATTTCTTAAAGAAGAGTTGTATATGATGCAATCAGAAGGTTTTGTCAATCCTAAAGGTGTTAACAAAAATGTGCAAGCTCCAGCAATCCATCTATGGACTAGTACAAGCATCTCAGAGTTGGAATATACGCTTTGATGAGTTGATCAAAGCATATAGTTTTATACAGACTTGCGGTGAAGCCTGTATTTACAAGAAAGTGAGTGGGAGCACTACATCATTTCTGATAAGTATATGTGAGTGACATATTATTGATCGGAAATAATGTAGAATTATTCTGTAAAGCATAAAGAAGTGTTTGAAAGGAGTTTTTCAAAGAAAGACCTCGGTGAAGCTGCTTAGATATTGAGCATCAAGATCTATAGAGATGGATCAAGACGCTTGATAAGTTTTTTCAATGAGTACATACCTTGACAAGATTTTGAAGTAGTTCAAAGTGGAACAGTCAAAAGAAGAGTTCTTGCCTGTGTTACAAGGTGTGAAATTGAGTAAGACTCAAAGCCCGACAACGGCAGAAGATAGAAAGAGAATGAAAGTCATTCCCTATGCCTCAGCCATAGGTTCTATAAAGTATGCCATGCTATATACCAGATCTATCGTATACCCTACACTGATTTTGGCAAGGGAGTACAATAGTGATCTAGGAGTAGATCACTGGACATCGGTCAAAATTATCCTTAGTGGAATAAGGATATGTTTCTCGATTATGGAGGTGACAAAAGGTTCATCGTAAAAGGATTACGTCGATACAAGTTTTTGGCACTGATCCGGATGACTCTAAGTCTTCATCTGGATACATATTGAAAGTGGGAGCAATTAGCTAAAGGAGCTCCGTGCAGAGCATTGTAGACATAGAAATTTGCAAAATACATGCGGATCTGAATTTTGGCAGACTCGTTGACTAAGCTTCTCTCACAAGCAAAACATGATCACACCTTAGTACTCCTTGGGTGTTAATCACATATAGATGTGAACTAGATTACTGACTCTAGCAAACCCTTTGAGTGTTGGTCACATGACGATGTGAACTATGGGTGTTAATCACATGGTGATGTGAACTATTGATGTTAAATCACATGGCGATGTGATCTAGATTATTGACTCTAGTGCAAGTGGGAGACTGAAGGAAATATGCCCTAGACACTAGTAGAAAACAGGGCTATGGTCCAGGCCGGCTCAGCCCATTAGTCCCGGTTCAGTCTAGAACCGGGACCAATGTGGGCATTGGTCCCGGTTCGTGAGCCCAGGGGGCCGGCCGGGCCACGTGGGCCATTGGTCCCAGTTCGTCTGGACCTTTTGGTCCCGGTTGGTGGGACGAACCGGGACCAATGTGCCTCGCTCCTGGCCCACCACCATTGGTCCCGGTTGGTGGCTTGAACCGGGACCAAAGGCTTACCTTTAGTCCCGGTTCATGTCATCAACCGGGATCAATGAGGTGCCTATATATACCCCCTCGTGCAAGAGCAGAGCACAGTGCTCTGTTTTTTCTGGCCGAGGGGGAGAGGGCTTTGTGGTGCTCTAGCTCACCTCCTATGCACATGAGGTGTTCGATGGAATGCCCGAGACACACTACTTAAGCTTTCTCCTCTCGAAGCTCGACCTCCAAGCTCCATTTTCCTCGAGATTTGTCTAGATTTAGCGGTCCGTCACGCCCCGTCCCCATCTTCACCGCCGTCGATCACCCGCGCCGATCTCATCACCGACACTACCGTGGTGAGCCTCTTGTTCTTATCTTCTTTCTGAAAGGAAAAATATTCTTACTTGTATGTTTAGATAGATACTTGTATCATTTTCTTACATTTATTATTGCATCTTATATAGTGCGATGGTTTTGGTATCCGCCCCCGTCGGCCCTCATCCTGTCTATGATTCGGATTTGGTATGTATATTATCTTTATAACTATTGGTTCATTTATTGTTTATGAAAATTATGCCAACCAACGTGACATAGATTTTATTTATCTAGGATGTATGTGAATCGGAAATGCCAACCGACCCTATTGTCGAGAGGTTAAATTTAGTTGAAGAAGAAAACAATTTGTTGAAGGAAAAAATAAAAAAAATTGAGGAGGAGAAGATGATATTGGAGTTGCATGTTGCGGATGTCGTCGATGATCACAAGATCAAGATGGATGCAATGCGCTTGAAGATTAGAAAGATTAGAAAATATGCCATTCATACCGAGGCTTGGTATCATTATGCCGTTGGATCAATTGTTACCTTGGTTGCGATTATGATCGCATTTGTTTTCGCATTGAAATGTTTTACATAGTTTCAACGTATGGTTTAATTAATTAGATGCTCTGGAGAGCTATATGTTGTTAGATGAGAACTATGTATGCACTTTGGTTTTAATGTGATGATGAACTTCTATTAATTTGGACACTTAATTATATATAATGCACGCAGATGAACCGGCAATGGATGTACGGTGACAGACACACCCGCGAGTACATTAAGGGCGTGCATGAGTTTCTCGATGCGGCTGAGGCAAACAAGCAGAATGGTTTTATGTGTTGTCCATGCACTGAATGTGGGAATACGAGGTCTTACTCTAACCGGAAAATCCTTCACTCCCACCTGCTTTACAAGGGTTTCATGCCACACTATAATGTTTGGATGAGGCACGGAGAAATAGGGGTTATGATGGAAGACGGCGAAGAAGAAGAGTACGATGACAACTATGTGCCCCCTGAATACGGTGATGCTGCAACGGGGGGAGCTGGTGAAGATCAAGAGGAACCAGACGATGTGCCCAATGATGCTGCCACGGGTGAAGCTGCTGAAGATCAAGAGGAACCAGACGATGTGCCCGATGATGATGATCTCCGCCGGGTCATTGTCGATGCAAGGACGCAATGCATTAGTCAAAAGGAGAAGCTGAAGTTCGATCGCATGTTAGAGGATCACAAAAAAGGGTTATACCCCAATTGCGAAGATGGCAACACAAACCTCGGTACCGTACTGGAATTGCTGCAGTGGAAGGCAGAGAATGCTGTGGCTGACAAAGGATTTGAGAAGCTACTGAAAATATTGAAGAAGAAGCTTCCAAAGGATAACGAATTGCCCAACAATACATACGCAGCAAAGAAGGTCGTATGCCCTCTAGGATTGGAGGTGGATAAGATACATGCATGCCCTAATGACTGCATCCTCTACCGCGGTGCATACAAGGATCTGAACGCATGCCCGGTATGCGGTGCGTTGCGGTATAAGATCAGACGAGATGACCCTGGTGATGTTGATGGCGAGCCCCTCAGGAAGAGGGTTCTTGCGAAGGTGATGTGGTATGCTCCTATAATACCACGGTTGAAACGTCTGTTCAGAAACGAAGAGCATGCCAAGTTGATGCGATGGCACAGTGAGAACCGAAAGAAAGATGGGAAGTTGAGAGCACCCGCTGACGGGTCGCAGTGGAGAAAAATCGAGAGAAAGTACTGGGATGAGTTTGAAAAGGACCCAAGGAATGTATGGTTTGCTTTAAGCGCGGATGGCATTAATCCTTTCGGGGAGCAGAGCAGCAATCACAGCACCTGGCCCGTGACTCTATGTATGTATAACCTTCCTCCTTGGATGTGCATGAAGCGGAAGTTCATTATGATGCCAGTTCTCATCCAAGGACCTAAGCAACCCGGCAACGAAATTGATGTGTACCTAAGGCCATTAGTTGAAGAACTTTTACAGCTGTGGAATGGAAACGGTGTACGTACGTGGGATGAGCACAGACAGGAGGAATTTAACCTTAAGGCGTTGCTGTTCGTGACCATCAACGATTGGCCCGCTCTCAGTAACCTTTCAGGACAGAGAAACAAAGGATACCATGCAGGCACACACTGTTTAGATGACACTGAAAGTATATACCTGGCCAAATGCAGGAAGAATGTGTACCTGGGCCATCGTCGATTTCTTCCGACCAACCATCAATGTTGAAAGAAAGGAAAGCATTTCAAAGGCGAGGCAGATCACCGGAAGAAGCCCGCCATGCGCACCGGTGATCGCGTGCTTGCTATGGTCAATGATTTACACTACGTAATCCTTGGAAAGGGTCCCGGTGAACTAGCTGTTCCGAATGACGCTGAGGGACACGCACCCATGTGGAAGAAGAAATCTATATTTTGGGACCTACCCTACTGGAAAGACCTAGAGGTCTGCTCCTCAATCGACGTGATGCACGTGACGAAGAACCTTTGCATGAACCTGCTAGGCTTCTTGGGCGTGTATGGGAAGACAAAAGATACACCTGAGGCACGAGAGGACCTGCAATGTTTGCACGAAAAAGACGGCATGCCTCTGAAGCAGTATAAAGGTCCTGCCAGCTACGCTCTTACGAAAGAAGAGAAAGAAATCTTCTTTGAATGCCTGCTCAGTATGAAGGTCACGACTGGCTTCTCGTCGAATATAAAAGGAATAATAAATATGCTAGAGAAAAAGTTTCAGAACCGAAAGTCTCATGACTGCCACGTGATTATGACGCAACTGCTTCCGGTTGCATTGAGGGGGCTTCTACCGAAAAACGTCTGATTAGCCATTGTGAAGCTATGTGCATTCCTCAATGCAATCTCTCAGAAGGTGATCGATCCAGAAATCGTACCAAGGCTAAGGAGTGATGTGGCGCAATGTCTTGTCAGTTTCGAGCTGGTGTTCCCACCATCCTTCTTCAATATCATGACGCACGTCCTAGTTCATCTAGTCGACGAGATTGTCATCCTGGGGCCCATATTTCTACACAATATGTTCCCCTTTGAGAGGTTCATGGGAGTCCTAAAGAAATATGTCCGTAACCGCGCTAGGCCAGAAGGAAGCATCTCCATGGGCCATCAAACAGAGGATGTTATTGGGTTTTGTGTTGACTTCATTCCTGGCCTTAACAAGATAGGTCTCCCTAAATCGCGGAATGAGGGGAGACTAACTGGAAAAGGCACTCTTGGAAGAGACTCAATAATATGCAGGGACGGATATTCTTGGTCTCAAGCACACTACACAGTTCTACAGAACTCTACCTTGGTGACCCCGTATGTCGATGGACACAAGAACAGTCTGCGCTCCAAACACCCGGAGCAGTGCGACGACTGGATTACATGTGAACACATCAGGACTTTCAGCAGTTGGTTGGAAACACGTCTCAGAGGTGACAACACTGTTTGTGATGAGTTGTACTTGTTGTCCAGGGGACCATCTTTGACTGTATTGACTTACAAAGGATACGAGATAAATGGGAATACATTTTACACGATCGCCCAAGATCAAAAGAGCACCAACCAAAACAGCGGTGTCCGCTTTGATGCAGCAACCGAGAGCGGAAAGGACACATATTATGGTTACATAGTGGACATATGGGAACTTGACTACGGACCTGATTTTAAGGTCCCTTTGTTTAAGTGCAAATGGGTCAATCTGTTAGGCGGCGTGGTACAGGTAGACCCACAGTACGGAATGACAACAGTGGATCTGAAAAATCTTGGGTACACTGACGAACCGTTCGTCCTAGCCAATGATGTGGCACAGGTTATCTATGTGAAGGACATGTCTACCAAACCGAGAAAAAGAAAAGATAAGGAAGCGAATACATCATACGATGAGCCAAAGCGCCACATAGTTCTTTCAGGAAAAAGGGACATCCTGGGAGTGGACGGCAAGACATACATGTCTGAAGATTATGAAAAGTTTCATGAAATTCCTCCCTTCAATGTCAAGGCTGACCCAAGCATCCTGATAAACAATGAAGATTATCCATGGTTACGGCGCAATAAGAAAATGACACAAGCGAAGAAAAAGTGAAGACTTTCTCCCGCAACTATTATGATGATACTATGCCAAATTTGTAACAGACGAACATGCTACCATTGTCCGTTTTATACATGCACATGCTATGTGGGTGAAATTATGATACCATGCCAACTTTCAACCTTTTCAGAGTTCATTTTGAAATGCTTTCCAATTTCAGAGTCATTTAGCTCAAATAATGAATTAATAGCAAACAGAATGAACTACAAAACTTTTATGAAAATAAAAGCAATCAATTAAAATATTATGTTATGATCAACTAAAATAAAACTATAATATTCTTCAATAGCAAAAAGAATATAATTTCTGTGACCTAAAATCAAACTATAAGTATTTAATTGTAAGTATAAATAAAAAATAAATAGCAAAGAAGAAAAAAATTCTATTTTTATAGTAAAGTTATTCATAAACTAGTGATTCTCACAAATTTTATAAAATTCAAATTTAAACTATTCAAAATTTTAAAACTAATGGCACTAACAGAAAGTTTATAATCTTTGTGACCTAAAATCAAAAAAGAAATCACTAAAAAACTATAAGTATTTAGTTGTAAGTATAAATAAAAAATAAATAGAAAACAAATTCTATTTTTATAGTAAAGTTATTCATAAACTAGTGATTCACACAAATTTTTAAAAATTCAAATTTAAACTATTCAAAATTTAAAACTAATGGCACTAACAGAAAGTTTATAATTTTTGTGACCTAAAAGCAAAAAGAAATCACTAAAAAACTGTAAGTATTTAGTTTTAAGTAGAAATAAAAAAATAAAAAACCAAAAAAATGTAGAAATAAAAAAGAAGAAACCAAAAAAATGCCACCTACTGGGCCTCCACGGCCTGAATACGACTAGAAACCCTACATGGGCCAGGATTCAGGCCCGCAGAGGCCCAATAGGACCACAAGCAGTAACAAGTTTAGGCCCGAAAGCCTGCATTAGAGAGGAGCTCGAATGGGGAGGCACAGCAGCGCTTATAAACAAGTGCCGGCGCCCTTCAGCTAGCGATGTGGGACTAAACTTCAGCTAGCGATGCAGCACAAGGCCATTGGTCCCGGTTGGTGGCACCAACCGGGACTAAAGGGGGCATTGGTCACGGTTCATGGCACCAACCGTGACCATTGCCCACCTTTAGT
>NC_041384.1:36356306-36361336 GCF_002162155.2 Triticum dicoccoides | reverse complement strand
GTCGCCGACGCCATCGTCGCCGCCGCCGCTGTCGCCCTCGCCGGCCGCCCCCATTGTGAGCCGCCGCCGTCGAGGCTCTGTTTATATATGCAAAAGTTTATATATGCAAAAATTTATACATATATGCAAGTATATATGTATTTTATATATGCAAAAATTTATATATCTAGCTAGCAAGAAGGAAGAAAGGAAGAAGAAGAAAAACTTATATATGAGAAATGTATGTATTTATATATGAGAAATGTATGTATGTATAGATGTATGTATGTGGATACATGAGGGGGGTCGATATACCCCCTCTTCGATAGCATTTCTGTGCATTTTAGGTTAGTGTATATATATGTTGATGTATATATGCAAAAGCTAGATTTTTAGAAAAAATACTATTTTTTCTGTTGATGATATGATGATGTTTTTTTTCATATATGCATTTTTTCATATATGTATTAATTTTTTTAAGTTGTTAGTAGATATTGATTTTAGGTTAGTGCATTTTATCACTGATTTTAGGTTAGTTGAGCCTCTTTAGTGCATTTTATGTTTGTTGCATTTTAGGTTAGTGCATTTTATGTTAGTGGAGAGGAAAAAGTAAAATAAGGAAAAGGAAAATAAGTAGAGAAAGAAGGAGAAGAAGAAGGAGAAGACGAGGAGAGGAAGAAAAGGAAGAGGAGAAGAAGAAAGGAATAGAGGAGAAGAAGAAAAAATAGAAAAAATTCTATTTTTTGTTCTTCTTCTCCTCTTTTTTTTCTTCTCTTTTTTCTTCGATCTTCTCCCCCTCCCGATAGGAAAGTTTTATATAGAAAGTTACAATTTTAGAAAAGTTTTATATATGCAAAAATTACAATTTTAGAAAAAGAAGGATAGGAAAGAAGAAAATAAGAAGAGGAAAGAAAGAAGAAGAGGAGAGGAAAAGAAGAGGAGAAATAAATAAGAAGAAGAAAAAAGAAGAAAAAGAAGAGGAGAAGGAAGAAAGGAATAGTGGAGAAGAAGAGAAAATAGAATCTCCACTATTCCTTTCTTCCTTCTCCTCTTCTTTTTCTTCTTTTTTCTTCTTCTTATTTATTTCTCCTCTTCGAGGGGTCAAGGGTCGGGAACTAGGGTAGAGGGTCGAGGGTCGTTAAGTGGTCAAGGGTCGAGGGTTTCAGGGTCGAGGGTTCGAGGGTTCTATAGGTTTGAGGGTCGAGGGTTCCAGCAGGGTCGTCTAGGGGTCGAGGGTTCCAGGGTCGTTGAGGGTTCGAGGGGTCGAGGATCGCCGAGGGGTCGAGAGAGGTTTCCTAGTGTCAAAGTATTGAAGAAATCCATGCCTTCATCATTAGCTGGAAGTAACCAGGGCATGTTGGTACGAAGTTCTGCAAAGTTGTTCTGGAATGGAGTCCCGGATAGAATAATCCGCCTTTTGGTACGAATTCAGCAAAGGCCTTCCAAATAGCGATATTCGGAAGGCTCTTGCTGAACTTTGTACCAAAAGCGAATTATCCTATCTGGGACTTCGTTCTAGAACAACTTTGAAGAGCTTCGTACCATCATGCACATGTTACTTTCGCCTAATGATGAAGACATGGTTTTGTTGAATCCTTCGACACTAGGCAACCTCCCGACCCCTCGGCGATCCTCTCGAACATGAGAGGAAGAAGAGGGTCGTCTAGGGGTCGAGGGTTCCAGGGTCGTCGAGGGTTCAAGGGGTCGAGGATCGCCGAGGGGTCGAGAGAGGTTTCCTAGTGTCAAAGTATTGAAGAAATCCATGCCTTCATCATTAGCCGGAAGTAACCAGGGCATGTTGGTACGAAGTTCTGCAAAGTTGTTCTGGAATGGAGTCCCGGATAGAATAATCCGCCTTTTGGTATGAATTCAGCAAAGGCCTTCCAAATAGCGATATTCGAAAGGCTCTTTCTGAACTTTGTACCAAAATCGAATTATCCTATCTGGGACTCCGTTCCAGAACAACTTTGAAGAGGTTCGTACCATCATGCACATGTTACTTTCGCCTAATGATGAAGACATGGTTTTGTTGAATCCTTTGACACTAGGCAACCTCCCGACCCCTCGGCGATCCTCTCGAACATGAGAGGAAGAAGAGGGTCGTCTAGGGGTCGAGGGTTCCAGGGTCGTCAAGGGTTCGAGGGGTCGAGGATCGCCGAGGGGTCGAGAGAGGTTTCCTAGTGTCAAAGTATTGAAGAAATCCATGCCTTCATCATTAGCCGGAAGTAACCAGGGCATGTTGGTATGAAGTTCTGCAAAGTTGTTCTAGAATGGAGTCCCGGATAGAATAATCCGCCTTTTGGTACGAATTCAGCAAAGGCCTTCCAAATAGCGATATTCGGAAGGCTCTTGTTGAACTTTGTACCAAAAAGTGAATTATCCTATCTGGGACTCCGTTCCAGAACAACTTTGAAGAGCTTCCTACCATCATGCACATGTTACTTTCGCCTAATGATGAAGACATGGTTTTGTTGAATCCTTTGACACTAGGCAACCTCCCGACCCCTCGGCTATCCTCTCGAACATGAGAGGAAGAAGAGGGTCGTCTAGGGGTCGAGGGTTCCAGGGTCGTCGAGGGTTCGAGGGGTCGAGGATCGCCGAGGGGACGAGAGAGGTTTCCTAGTGTCAAAGTATTGAAGAAATCCATGCCTTCATCATTAGCCGGAAGTAACCAGGGCATGTTGGTATGAAGTTCTACAAAGTTGTTCTAGAATGGAGTCCCGGATAGAATAATCCGCCTTTTGGTACGAATTCAGCAAAGGCCTTCCAAATAGCGATATTTGGAAGGCTCTTTCTGAACTTTGTACCAAAAAGCGAATTGTCCTATCTGGGACTCCGTTCTAGAACAACTTTGAAGAGCTTCGTACCATCATGCACATGTTACTTTTGCCTAATGATGAAGACATGGTTTTGTTGAATCCTTTGACACTAGGCAACCTCCCGACCCCTCGGCGATCCTCTCGAACATGAGAGGAAGAAGAGGGTCGCCTAGGGGTCGAGGGTTCCAGGGTCGTCGAGGGTTCGAGGGTTCTTCTCCTCTATTCTTTCTTCTCCTCTTTTTTTTCTTCTTCTTCCTCTTTTTTTATCGGGAACGAGGGTCGTCGAGGGACATAGATGTAGTGTCGTCGTTGTCGATATATACCCCCTCCCGATAGCTTACTATGATTAGGTAGCTAGTTCTACGTTTGGCACTAATATATCCATCTGTCATGTTTGAATAATAATTGCCATGTTGTAAATATTTGTAGAAACTATGGACACCGCCCTAGACGAAGCAACAAAAGAAGCGTTGTTGAGGGACATAATCGCAGAAGGAAGTGATGCCATCTCATTGTTTCTCAACGAAACCGATGGTCTGGAAGGAGAGGGTGAACAAGCTGGCTACGGTGACCTAATGCCGGTGCAAGAAGAAGAACATGAGGACGGCTCCGGTGACCCAATGCCGGTGCAAGAAGGAGACCATGATGACGGCTCCGGTGACCGAACCGAGTCTGGCCAGGCATATATATTAGTTAAGCCTATGCTGACTAGCTGATTGAGGCATTTATAGCTTAGCTCTTTCATTGCATGTATTTATAATCATCCTCACTATATTATGCAGATTGAAGATCGCCGAATTGAAGAAAAGACAAGTCGGTGATATTGGGTTCATTAACACATATCTCATAGATGCAACTCAGGTTAAACTTCATGCCGCAGCTACCGAGGCCAACTTGCTACGATCGTTCGTAATAAATCAAAACAAAGATATAATACTCTTTCCTTACAACTTCAGGTGAGTGTTACTGTCTTGTGCGTATTCGTTTTCCCTTATATATTAGTCAAGGTTATAGTAATGTAATTCATGAGTTATGCATGCGTGTGCAGTTTCCACTATATTCTCCTAGAGATTAAGCTTGAGCAGGGACTAGTAACCGTCTTAGACTCAAAACAAAAAGATCCCCAGGACTATGCAGACATGACTCAAATACTCCAGAAGTAAGTTAAATCGATCATTATCCACCATATCAGCAACTTTGTTCATTTCTTGATATCAAGTAATTGTTTTCTTTGTCCGGCAGGGTTTAGAGAAAATTCACCAAAACAGTTCCGGGACTGCCGAAGGAGCTGGAATTTAGACACCCGAAAGTTAGTACTATAGTAGCATGTTCCGCGCATCTCCTAGTGCTTCAAGCGCTAGTTTCATCAATACCATTTAGCATTCTTGCTTATCAGTTTGATTGACCTCTATTTCTTGTAAAGTGGTTGTGGCAGGAACAAGGGAATGATTTCTGTGGATACTACATCTGCGAGTCCATCCGCCACACGACCTGTGAGCGGGGTGGGTACTCTAACGAACAATATGAAGTACGTAAATAACAACATTCACAATTTTATTTTATTACCATCATTTGTGTTGAGTTTCATTCATTCATATATATATGTATTGACCCCCTTCTTCAAATTAGATGTTTCGGAAGCGGGATGAACTCCTAGCACCAGCTCGCATGCGAGCAATTCAAGAGGAATTGGCGGCATTCTTTCTTGACCATGTGATCCCTGAAGATGGAGAATTCTATGTGGACCCTGAGTCCGTATGATTATATTTGTAAGAGATAATTATTGTATATATGTAGCCGGTAGTGCCAGATAGATATACGAGAACTTGTTGTTGGACCAATCTCTCGGAGAAGGAGAGGTGGTCGATATCACTTCTCTCTGTATGCATATATGTTCATGACGATCTTCTGTTTCCTTCGTTTGCTTACTAGCTAGCCAGCGTGTCTAGTCCTCTCTATACATATGTATAGTACGTAGCGTCGACCAAGCACGGACATAAGAGAGGACACTTCTCTCTATTAATTATAGCTAGCTAACACAATATATGAAACACCTAAATTAACCCCCCAAAACCCCCAACCCCCCCCCCCTTTCAAAAAAAACAAAAACCCCAGCCACAGAAATGCTGACGCGTGGATGCCTATTGGTCCCGGTTGGTGCCACCAACCGGGACCAAAGGGTCTCCTGCCTGGGCTCTGCGCACTGCCCACGTGGAGGCCCATCAGTCCCGG
>NC_041384.1:36299199-36356115 GCF_002162155.2 Triticum dicoccoides | reverse complement strand
AACCCCAGCCACAGAAATGCTGACGCGTGGATGCCTATTGGTCCCGGTTGGTGCCACCAACCGGGACCAAAGGGTCTCTTGACTGGGCTCTGCGCACTGCCCACGTGGAGGCCCATCAGTCCCAGTTCTGGATTGAACCAGGACTAAAGGGTCGGGGCATTAGTACCGACACTTTAGTCCCGGTTCAGGAACCGGGACTAAAGGCCCTTACGAACAGGGACTATAGGCCCTTTTTCTACCAGTGAGAGGCAATAATAAAGTTATTATTTATTTCCTTATTTCATGATAAATGTTTATTATTCATGCTAGAATTGTATTAACCGGAAACATAATACATGTGTGAATACATAGACAAACAAAGTGTCACTAGTATGCCTCTACTTGACTAGCTCGTTAATCGAAGATGGTTATGTTTCCTAACCATAGACATGTGTTGCCATTTGATTAACGGGATCACATCATTAGGAGAATGATGTGATTGACATGACCCATTTGTTGGGGAACGTAGTAATTTCAAAAAAAATTCCTACGCACACGCAAGATCATGGTGATGCATAGCAACGAGAGGGGAGAGTGTTGTCTACGTACCCTCGTAGACCGCAACGGAAGCGTTGACGCAACGTAGAGGAAGTAGTCGTACGTCTTCCCGATCCGACCGATCCAAGCACCGTTACTCCGGCACCTCTGAGTTCTTAGCACACGTACAGCTCGATGACGCTCCCCGGGCTCCGATCCAGCAAAGCTTCAGGGATGAGTTCCGTCAGCACAACGGCGTGGTGACGATGATGATGTTCTACCGACGCAGGGCTTCGCCTAAGAACTGCAACAATATGACCGAGGTGGAATATGGTGGAGGGGGGCACTGCACACGGCTAAGGAACGATCACGAGGATCAATTGTGTGTCTAGGGGTGCCCCCCTGCCCCGGTATATAAAGGAGCAAGGGGGGAGGCCGGCCGGCCCCTATAGGCGCGCCAGGAGGAGTCCTCCTCCTAGTAGGAGTAGGACTCCTACTAGGAGGGGGGAAAGAGGTGGAGAGGGAGAGGGAAAGGTGGGGGGGGGGGCGCCGCCCCCCTCTCCTAGTCCAATTCGGATCAGGGGGGAGGAGGCACGCGGCCCACCGCTGGCAGCCCCTCTCTCTCTCCACTAAGGCCCATATGGCCCATTACTTCTCCCGGGGGGTTCCGGTAACCCTCCGGCTCTCCGGTTTTCTCCGAAATCACCTAGAACACTTCTGGTGTCCGAATATAGCCGTCCAATATATCAATCTTTATGTCTCCACCATTTCGAGACTCCTCGTCATGTCCGTGATCACATCCGGGAGTCCGAACTAACTTCGGTACATCAAAATGCATAAACTCATAATAACTGTCATCGTAACGTTAAGCGTGCGAACCCTACGGTTCGAGAACAATGTAGACATGACTGAGACAAATCTCCGGTCAATAACCAATAGAGGGACCTGGATGCCCATATTGGCTCCTACATATTCTACGAAGATCTTTATCGGTCAGACCGCATAACAACATACGTTGTTCCCTTTGTCATCGGTATGTTACTTGCCCGAGATTCGATCGTCGGTATCCAATACCTAGTTCAATCTCGTTACCGGCAAGTCTCTTTACTCGTTCCGTAATACATCATCTTGCAACTAACTTATTAGTTGCAATGCTTGCAAGGCTTATGTGATGTGCATTACCGAGAGGGCCTAGAGATACCTCTCCGACAATCGGAGTGACAAATCCTAATCTCGAAATACGCCAACCCAACATCTACCTTTGGAGACACCTGTAGAGCTCCTTTATAATCACCCATTTACGTTGTGACGTTTGGTAGCACACAAAGTGTTCCTCCGGCAAACGGGAGTTGCATAATCTCATAGTCATAGGAACATGTATAAGTCATGAAGAAAGCAATAGCAACATACTAAACGATCGGGTGCTAAGCTAATGGAATGGGTCATGTCAATCAGATCATTCAACTAATGATGTGACCTCGTTAATCAAATAACAACTCTTTGTTCATGGTTAGGAAACATAACCATCTTTGATTAACGAGCTAGTCAAGTAGAGGCATACTAGTGACACTCTGTTTGTCTATGTATTCACACATGTATTATGTTTCCGGTTAATACGATTGTAGCATGAATAATAAACATTTATCATGATATAAGGAAATAAATAGTAACTTTATTACTGCCTCTAGGGCATATTTCCTTCAGTGTCCCACTTGCACTAGAGTCACTAATCTAGATTACACAGTAATGATTCTAACACCCATGGAGCCTTGGTGCTGATCATGTTTTGCTCGTGGAAGAGGCTTAGTCAACGGGTCTGCAACATTCAGATCCGTATGTATCTTGCAAATCTCTATGTCTCCCACCTGGACTAGATCCCGGATGGAATTGAAGCGTCTCTTGATGTGCTTGGTTCTCTTGTGAAATCTGGATTCCTTTGCCAAGGCAATTGCACCAGTATTGTCACAAAAGATTTTCATTGGACCCGATGCACTAGGTATGACACCTAGATCGGATATGAACTCCTTCATCCAGACTCCTTCATTTGCTGCTTCCGAAGCAGCTATGTACTCCGCTTCACATGTAGATCCCGCTACGACGCTTTGTTTAGAACTGCACCAACTGACAATGTCAAAGCTTGCATCAACGTAACCTTTTACGATGAGCTCTTTGTCACCTCCATATACAAGAAACATATCCTTAGTCCTTTTCAGGTATTTCAGGATGTTCTTGACCGCTGTCCAGTGATCCACTCCTGGATTACTTTGGTACCTCCCTGCTAAACTTATAGCAAGGCACACATCAGGTCTGGTACACAGCATTGCATACATGATAGAGCCTATGGCTGAAGCATAGGGAACATCTTTCATTTTCTCTCTATCTTCTGCAGTGGTCGGGCATTGAGTCTGACTCAACTTCACACCTTGTAACACAGGCAAGAACCCTTTCTTTGCTTGACCCATTTTGAACTTTTTCAAAATCTTGTCAAGGTATGTGCTTTGTGAAAGTCCAATTAAGCATCTTGATCTATCTCTATAGATCTTTATGCCTAATATGTAAGCAGCTTCACCGAGGTCCTTCATCGAAAAACTCTTATTCAAGTATCCCTTTATGCTATCCAGAAATTCTATATCATTTCCAGTCAGTAATATGTCATCCACATATAATATCATAAATGCTATAGAGCTCCCACTCACTTTCTTGTAAATACAGGCTTCTCCAAAAGTCCGTATAAAACCAAATGCTTTGATCACACTATCAAAGCGTTTATTCCAACTCCGAGAGGCTTGCACCAGTCCATAAATGGATCGCTGGAGCTTGCACACTTTGTTAGCTCCCTTTGGATCGACAAAACCTTCCGGTTGCATCATATACAACTCTTCTTCCAGAAATCCATTCAGGAATGCAGTTTTGACATCCATCTGCCAAATTTCATAATTATAAAATGCGGCAATTGCTAACATGATTCGGACAGACTTAAGCATCGCTACGGGTGAGAAGGTCTCATCGTAGTCAACCCCTTGAACTTGTCGAAAACCTTTTGCGACAAGTCGAGCTTTGTAGACAGTAACATTACCGTCAGCGTCAGTCTTCTTCTTGAAGATCCATTTATTCTCAATTGCTTGCCGATCATCGGGCAAGTCAACCAAAGTCCATACTTTGTTCTCATACATGGATCCCATCTCAGATTTCATGGCTTCAAGCCATTTTGCGGAATCTGGGCTCACCATCGCTTCTTCATAGTTCGTAGGTTCATCATGATCTAGTAGCATGACTTCCAGAACAGGATTACCGTACCACTCTAGCGCGTATCTCACTCTGGTTGATCTACGAGGTTCAGTAGTATCTTGATCTGAAGTTTCATGATCATTATCATTAGCTTCCTCACTAACTGGTGTAGGTGTCACTGAAAAAGTTTTCTGTGATGTACTACTTTCCAATAATGGAGCAGGTACAGTTACCTCGTCAAGTTCTACTTTCCTCCCACTCACTTCTTTCGAGAGAAACTCCTTCTCTAGAAAGTTTCCGAATTCAGCAACAAAAGTCTTGCCTTCGGATTTTTGATAGAAGGTGTATCCAATAGTTTCCTTTGGATATCCTATGAAGACACATTTCTCCGATTTGGGTTCGAGCTTATCAGGTTGAAGCCTTTTCACATAAGCATCGCAGCCCCAAACTTTCATAAACGACAACTTTGGTTTCTTGCCAAACCACAGTTCATAAGGCGTCGTCTCAACGGATTTTGATGGTGCCCTATTTAACGTGAATGCGGCCATCTCTAGAGCGTATCCCCAAAACGATAGCGGTAAATCAGTAAGAGACATCATAGATCGCACCATATCTAGTAAAGTACGATTACGACGTTCGGACACACCATTACACTGTGGTGTTCCGGGTGGCGTGAGTTGCGAAACTATTCCACAATTTTTCAAATGTACACCAAACTCGTAACTCAAATATTCTCCTCCACGATCAGATCGTAGAAACTTTATTTTCTTGTTACGATGATTTTCAACTTCACTCTGAAATTCTTTGAATTTTTCAAATGTTTCAGACTTATGTTTCATTAAGTAGATATACCCATATCTGCTTAAGTCATCTGTGAAGGTGAGAAAATAACGATATCCGCCACGAGCCTCAATATTCATCGGACCACATACATCCGTATGTATGATTTCCAAAAAATCTGTTGCTCTCTCCATAGTACCAGAGAACGGTGTTTTAGTCATCTTGCCCATGAGGCACGGTTCGCAAGTACCAAGTGATTCATAATCAAGTGGTTCCAAAAGTCCATCAGTATGGAGTTTCTTCATGCGCTTTACACCGATATGACCTAAACGGCAGTGCCACAAATAAGTTGCACCATCATTATCAACTCTGCATCTTTTGGCTTCAACATTATGAATATGTGTATCACTACTATCGAGATTCAATAAGAATAGACCACTCTTCAAGGGTGCATGACCATAAAAGATATTACTCATATAAATAGAACAACCATTATTCTCTGATTTAAATGAATAACCGTCTCGCATTAAACAAGATCCAGATATAATGTTCATCCTCAACGCTGGCACCAAATAACAATTATTTAGGTCTAATACTAATCCCGAAGGTAGATGTAGAGGTAGCGTGCCGACCGCGATCACATCGACTTTGGAACCGTTTCCCACGTGCATCGTCACCTCGTCCTTAGCCAATCTTCGCTTAATCCGTAGTCCCTGTTTCGAGTTGCAAATATTAGCAACAGAACCAGTATCAAATACCCAGGTGCTACTGCGAGCATTAGTAAGGTACACATCAATAACTTGTATATCACATATACCTTTGTTCACCTTGCCATCCTTCTTATCCGCCAAATACTTGGGGCAGTTCCGCTTCCAATGACCAGTCTGCTTGCAGTAGAAGTACTCAGTTTCAGGCTTAGGTCCAGACTTGGGTTTCTTCTCTTGAGCAGCAACTTGCTTGCCGTTCTTCTTGAAGTTCCCCTTCTTCTTCCCTTTGCCCTTTTTCTTGAAACTAGTGGTCTTGTTGACCATCAACACTTGATGCTCCTTCTTGATTTCTACCTCCGCAGCTTTCAGCATTGCGAAGAGCTCGGGAATAGTCTTATTCATCCCTTGCATATTATAGTTCATCACGAAGCTCTTGTAGCTTGGTGGCAGTGATTGGAGAATTCTGTCAATGACGCAATCATCTGGAAGATTAACTCCCAATTGAATCAAGTGATTATTATACCCAGACATTTTGAGTATATGCTCACTGACAGAACTATTCTCCTCCATCTTGCAGCTATAGAACTTATTGGAGACTTCATATCTCTCAATCTGGGCATTTTCTTGAAATATTAACTTCAACTCCTGGAACATCTCATATGCTCCATGACGTTCAAAACGTCATTGAAGTCCCGATTCTAAGCCGTAAAGCATGGCACACTGAACTATCGAGTAGTCATCAGCTTTGCTCTGCCAGATGTTCATAACATCTGGTGTTGCTCCAGCAGCAGGCCTGGCACCCAGCGGTGCTTCCAGGACGTAATTCTTCTGTGCAGCAATGAGGATAATCCTCAAGTTACGGACCCGGTCCGTGTAATTGCTACCATCATCTTTCAACTTTGCTTTCTCAAGGAACGCATTAAAATTCAATGGAACAACAGCACGAGCCATCTATCTACAATCATACATAAACAAGCAAGATACTATCAGGTATTAAGTTCATGATAAATTTAAGTTCAATTAATCATATTAGTTAAGAACTCCCACTTAGAAAGACATCCCTCTAATCCTCTAAGTGATCACGTGATCCAAATCAACTAAACCATGTCCGATCATCACGTGAGATGGAGTAGTTTCATTGGTGAACATTGTTATGTTGATCATATCTACTATATGATTCACGCTCGACCTTTCGGTCTCCGTGTTCCAAGGCCATATCTGTATATGCTTGGCTCGTCAAGTATAACCTGAGTATTCCGTGTGTGCAACTGTTTTGCACCCGTTGTATTTGAACGTAAAGCCTATCACACCCGATCATCACGTGGTGTCTTAGCACGAAGAACTTTCGCAACGGTGCATACTCAGGGAGAACACTTCTTGATAATTTTAGTGAGAGATCATCTTATAATGCTACCGTCAATCAAAGCAAGATAAGATGCATAAAAGATAAACATCACATGCAATAAATATAAGTGATATGATATGGCCATCATCATCTTGTGCCTGTGATCTCCATCTCCGAAGCACCGTCATGATCACCATCGTCACCGGCGCGACACCATTCCATTAGCTTAGCACCCGATCGTTTAGTATGTTGCTATTGCTTTCTTCATGACTTATACATGTTCCTATGACTATGAGATTATGCAACTCCCGTTTGCCGGAGGAACACTTTGTGTGCTACCAAACGTCACAACGTAACTGGGTGATTATAAAGGAGCTCTACAGGTGTCTCCAAAGGTACGTATTGGGTTGGCATATTTCGAGATTTGGATTTGTCACTCCGATTGTCGGAGAGGTATCTCTGGGCCCTCTCGGTAATGCACATCACATAAGCCTTGCAAGCATTGCAACTAATGAGTTAGTTGCGAGATGATGTATTACGAAACGAGTAAAGAGATTTGCCGGTGACAAGATTGAACTAGGTATTGAGATACCGATGATCGAATCTCGGGCAAGTAACATACCGATGACAAAGGGAACAACGTATGTTGTTATGCGGTCTGACCGATAAAGATCTTCGTAGAATATGTGGGAGCAAATATGAGCATCCAGGTTCCGCTATTGGTTATTGACCGGAGACGTGTCTCGGTTATGTGTACATTGTTCTCGAACCCGTAGGGTCCGCACGCTTAAGGTTTCGATGACATTTTCATTATGAGTTTATATGTTTTGATGTACCGAAGGAGTTCGGAGTCCCGGATGAGATTGGGGACATGACGAGGAGTATCGAAATGGTCGAGACATAAAGATCGATATATTGGACGACTATATTCGGACATCGGAAAGGTTCCGAGTGATTCGGGTATTTTCGGAGGTACCGGGGAGTTACGGAAATACGAGGAAGAAGCAACGGGCCTTAATGGGCCTTAGTGGGAAGGACCAGGAGGTGGCGCGCGCCCCTCCCAAGCCCAGTCCGAATTGGACAAGGGGTTTGGGGCCCCTCTCTCCCTTCCTTCCCCTCTTCCCCCCTTTCCCCCCTTCTCCTAGTTGGACTAGGAAAGGAGGAAACCTACTCCAACTAGGAGTAGGAATCCTACTCCCCTGGTGCGCCCCTCCTAGGGCCGGCCTCCTCCCCCCTTGCTCCTTTATATACGGGTGCAGGGGGGCACCCAAAGACACACAAGTTGATCTTCGTGATCGTTCTCTTAGCCGTGTGCGGTGCCCCCCTCCACCATACTCCTCGATAATATTGTAGCAGTGCTTAGGCGAAACCCTGCGACGGTAGATCATCAAGATCGTCACCACGCCGTCGTGCTGACGGAACTCTTCCCCGACACTTTGCTGGATCGGAGTCCGGGGATCGTCATCGAGTTGAACGCGTGCTAGAACTCGGAGGTGCCGTAGTTTCGGTGCTTGATCGGTCGGGCCATGAAGACGTACGACTACATCAACCGCGTTGTCATAATGCTTCCGCTGTCGGTCTACAAGGGTATGTAGACAACACTCTCCCCTCTCGTTGCTATGCATCACCATTATCTTGCGTGTGCGTAGGGAAATTTTTGAAATTACTACGTTCCCCAACATCCATGACATTACCAAAATTATCATTACGGAAGTGTCCACTTCCATGATGATAAATCGCGCGTCACAGAAGTGCTTTCGTCAAGGGTGACCGACACGTGGCATCCACCATAACGGAACACCGTTAAGCTATCAGGTCCGGTTTTGGATCCGATAACCCGTTAACAACCCCGACCAATGGGTATTTTCCACGTGTAAAATCATCATTGGCTGGAGGAAACACGTGTCGGCTCACCATTGGGACAGATGTCATCCACTCATTGGACCAAAAGCGCCTATGATACGTCGACACGTGGCATGGCCCAACAGATGCCCATTCCTATGAAAAGGCCGGCCCATTTGACTTGGTCAAAAGGTGGTGGGCCGGCCCACGGAAAGCCTGTTAACGGCCTGTTCGCATATAGCCCATTTACAGCCCGCTAACCCAGGGTCCGTTTACGGCCTATCCGAATTAGGCCCAGTAGCGTCATCT
This sequence comes from Triticum dicoccoides, assembly GCF_002162155.2. Lineage (NCBI taxonomy): Eukaryota > Viridiplantae > Streptophyta > Magnoliopsida > Poales > Poaceae > Triticum > Triticum dicoccoides. The sequence continues at coordinate 36,347,388 of NC_041384.1, read as the reverse complement.
GGGCCGTCCAATATAATTCTAGCCCGTTTTAAGTTCCGGCCCATGTATGGCCCATGACGTCTTTCGGCCCATATGAGGCCCTTTGTAACTCTTGGCCCATTAACTGCCCGTGCTGAAACTCGCCCGTAATGAACAGTGTATCACTTTATACCCATTAACGGCCCATTATTCCATTGGGCCGTTTCCAGCCCATGTTATCTTTCGGCCTTCTCAGGGCCCATTTATTCTTGGGCTCATTTCCAGCATTCGGTTACTTACGACCCGTTACTGCCATTTTCTGCTTGTGGGCCAAATTCAGCCCGTGGTTACAGTCGGCCCGTTTGTGGCCCGTTAATAGGTTGGGCCATTTTCATAGCATCATCAAATATGGCCTATTAACAACGGCCCGTTATGGTCGGCCCATGAACGGACTACTCCAACTCTAGCCCGTTTACGTCCATAATGCGGTCTGTTTTTGGCCCATGTTTGGCCAATCGATCATACGACCCGTCTAAGGCCCATTGATGATACGGCCCGTAGAAGGCCCATTGTTTCTACGGACCGTAGAAGGCCCATTGTTTCTATGACCCGTAGGAAGCCTAGTGTCACTACAGTAAATATGTAGCCCATTGCTTGTTAAAGGCGGGAAACTACTATAGGTTTAGACCTGCTAATGGCCCAAGATGATTATAGGCCCACGTTTTGGGTCATATGAGTAACGGGCCGGCCTGAAGACCGACAACACTGAGATCCACTGAACCTTCCGGCCTAAATTACAGCATACCGACCAAAGAATAAACCTAGACTATACAACAAAGAAATTACGACATATTACATCCACTGGGAATCAAAGTTCGCTACCGGTGATAATAAAGCGCAACATGACCGCGGATTACATACACTGGGCATCAAAGGTCGCCACTAGTGCATATAAATGTGCCGACAAAAGAATATACAAAACTGAGAGCACTTCAGAAGGCACTAGACCTGGCAAGCTCGGGCCCCGCAAGTAGCCGGACAAGCTGATGAGACCTCAGTTGTGTCAATGATAGATGCTTCATCCCTAGCTATATGGCACCATAGTGCGCAAGGCAGTCCCCTGACATCTTCATTACATCTTTGACTTCAAGTCGGAGCTGAGCTGAAGCAAGCCTTTCCGCTTTAAGTTGAGACTGAAGAAGTCGAACTGATTGAGGCAGCGACTGCACAGAGGTTGTCTCACACCTGCTGGTGAGTAGCTTCAACTCACTGTCTTCATCAAGACAGGACCTTGGGGTCATCTCGTTGTCCTCAAGATGGTTTGGCTCACTATCTTTCCTAAAGTTCTGCCTGGCATAAGAGATACGACTCTGAAAGAGAAACAAGGAGACACGTAACAGGTTTCTCAATTATATAAGCAAATAAATGGATCTGTTCTGCATAAGGAACATGTTTTTACAACTACAATTTATGTGACAACCCCGATTTAATCATACACTAATCATACACGCAAACGTGTACGATCAAGAACAGGGACTCACAGGAAGATATCACAACACAACTCTAAAAATAAAATAAGTCATACAAGCATCATAATACAAGCCAGGGGCCTCGAGGGCTCGAATACAAGTGCTCGATCATAGACGAGTCAGCGGAACCAACAATATCTGAGTACAGACATAAGTTAAAGAACTTGCCATAAGATGTCTAGCACAAACTAAGATACAGATCGAAAGAGGCGCAGGCCTCCTGCCTGGGATCCTCCTAAACTACTCCTGGTCGTCGTCAGCGACCTGAACGTAGTAGTAGGCACCTCCAGTGTAGTAGGAGTCATCGTCAACGGTGGCGTCTGGCTCCTGGGCTCCGGCATCTGGTTGCGACAACCAGGTAGAAGGGAAAGGGAGAAAAGAGGGAGAAAAGCAACCATGAGTACTCATCCAAAGTACTCGCAAGCAAGGAGCTACACTACATATGCATGGGTATATGTGTAAAGGGCCATATCAGTGGACTGAACTGCAGAACGCCAAAATAAGAGGGGGATAGCTAATCCTGTTGAAGACTATGCTTCTGGCCACCTCCGTCTTGCAGCATGTAGAAGAGAGTAGATTGAAGTCCACCAAGTAGCATCGTGTAGCATAATCCTACCCGGCGATCCCCTCCTCGTCGCCCTGTTAGAGAGCGATCACCGGGTTGTATCTGGCACTTGGAAGGGTGTGTTTTATTAAGTATCCGGTTCTAGTTGTCATAAGGTCAAGGTACAACTTCGGGTCATCCTTTTACCGAGGGACACGGCCGCGGAAGATCAACACGTCGTAGCCCCAACTAGGCACAACAGAGAGGTCAGCACGCCGGTCTAAATCCTATGGCACAGGGGTCTGGGCCCATCGCCCATTGCACACCTGCATGTTGCATGGGCGGCCGGAAGTAGACCTAGCCTAGCAGGCGTTCCAGTCCAATCCGGCGTGTGCCGCTCAGTCGCTGACGTCACGAAGGCTTCGGCTGATACCACGATGTCGAGTGCCCATAACTTTCCCACGTAGTTGGTTAGTGCGTACAGACCAAATGGCCAGACTCAGATCAAATACCAAGAACTCGTTAATCGTGTTATTTTGAAGTAACCACGGATGCCGACCAGGCCCAGTCCCACCTCTCACCTAGGCGGTCTCAACCTGCCCTGTCGCTCCACCACAAAGGTCCACCCAGAGGGCCGTTGCAAATTCTCACTTTGTGTTTTTTTTATAATTTGTTTTATTTGTTTATATACCAACACCTGAGATTTGTATGGGTGGGAAAAAAATTCTACACTATAAATTTATTTCAAATAAAAAAGGTCGTGCTTGTCAACTAAAAATGGTTGAATAAATTCAAATTTTTATTTTGGTGCATAAAAATGCTCTGCATTAAACCATGATTTTTTTGAACGGTATTCTCATGTAATTGTTCATGTATGTAAAAGACACTGTCCATTAGTATTAGATTTTTAATACATATAAAAGAATTCATATGAGTTTGTTTGATTAACAACACTGCCCTCCTTGGTTCCTCTTTTCTTCTTCTAAAATGGTACCAAAGTATATTTGGATATGCAAATAATGTCACCACTAGATTCTTCTTAGACAACCTTCTAAGCTTTATTAATTGATTAAAACATTCATGGTTACATCAGCCCCATTAGTATTTTAATTTTTAATTTCAAAAACATGTTTGAACGGAAAAACTTCCTTTGAATATTTTTACACCATAGAATTATTTCAAATAAAAATGGTCAGGCTTATCAACTAAAAATGGTTGCGTAACTTCAAATTTTTACTTTGGTACATAAAGATGCTGTACATCAAACAAAGTTTTTTGAAATATATCCTCATGTAGATCGTCACCTCAACTCAATGTAAAATAAATTGCCCATGTTCTTTAAAAAAATTGTAACATGGATAAAATCTTTTCATACAATTCTTTTTGTAAACAACACTGCCACGCCTCAACTCAATGTTTCTTGTTCTAAAATTGTACCAATCAAAGTCGCTCACATACACTCACCCTTATGAACCCAACCACTCACACTCTACCCCTATGACCACTTGTGAGAGACCGAGCTGAAATATATGTAAAAAAATAAAAAATGTAATATAGATTAAAAAATCATACAATTTTTTTTATGAACAACACTGCCACGCCTGTTCAACTTTCCTTCTTCTACAGATAAAATAAAGCTTTCTTCTTCTAAAATGGCACCAACACGAAGTATTTAGATATGTACGGAAAGACTCCCACCATCAGCTCCGTCACCGTTCCGCCCCACCTCCTATGGCCTTCGGCCCATGGAGGTGTGAAGGATCTCCTCTGTTGGCACGAAGGACCCCACACTTGTTCTTTTTAGATTCAACATCTTGGTTTGTGCTGCATGGCGCTGATGATGTCCCCGAATATGAATAATTTCTTCCACGCTTGATCACCATCATGATGGTGCATTTAGCATCATCGAAGGGCGTGTGAAGGAGCCTGCAGTGGCTGCCATTGGCAGCGGATTTTGTGCCAACGGAGGTGAAGCCGAAGACAACACCACGAGTTGTAGGAGGCAATGTTGGAGCTCTCCTACCGTGACACAAAGTCCATGGCGGTGGCCGAGCTCGATGCCATTGCAAGCTCCCTGGTTGTTGGGGATATAACCCCACGGTGTGACTCGCCCAGAAGGGGCCGAGTTACACCGTTGGTGACTCGGCAAGAGAAAGCCCAAGTAGGTCCAAGAAGATGAAACATGAAGACCGATGGCGGCTTACAAGGTGGACCTGCTGAAGGCCCAAGACCTGACGGTGGAATGATGACCCAGAAGGTGTGAGCTGCCACGATGGCGACTTGCCTGGCAAGGCAGGGCGACTTAGAAACCAAGTTGGTCACGTTGTGTGATCCGGCTTGGACTCTTGTAAGCCCATGGCATCGACCTGTGTATATAAAGGCGAGACCCTGGGGCGAGTTAACCTAAGAGACAACTGATCGATAGCTAGGACAAGCGTGTCTGCTCCCTTGTAATCGATATTCAAGTAATATCAACGAAAGTAGGAGTAGGCTTTTACCTCCTCCGTGAGGGGCCGAACCTATGTAAACCTTGTGTCCTTCGTCCCGTCCAACCCCTTCAAGCTAACATCAAGCGATGGCTCCACACCTAAGTCCTTTCACTAGGGCATCTGTCGCGACAAAACCACGACAGTTGGCGCCCACCATGGGGCCAGCGCACGGTGGTTTCGAGTTCTTGAAGGGCTCTTTCCCAGGGATCGAGGCATACGCCGTTGGCAGGATGACTAAGAGTCGCCACGACAAGCTTTACATCGATGACGCTGGCTGGGGCCCCAAGGCCGACTCAATCGAGTACGGGTACTGGGTCCCCTTCGGTGGAATTCACGTCTTCATCGGCAAAGTTGGCGGATCAGAGCCTGAGCCGGACATCTGCACTGATATCATCGAGTCGGCTCGGTGCGCGCAACCCGCCCAGACTCAACCCGGACGGAAGCATGCCTTCGTCGGTTTTGTGCATGGGGAGGGTCATGAGGAAGATTCTGCATCTTGTGCAGAGACGGCCGTCTATTCAGGCGATGAGTCTTCAATCGGGGAAACAGAGTCGATTTACCAGCTTCAAGACGGCGGGCTTGGGGCTATTCTGATGGTGACAGTATTCCGGACCCCTATGAGCCGCCGTGTAGGGCTGCTGTCTTCATGGCTAGTACTACACCAGGTCTCAACTCGTCGACAACCCTGTTGACCCACCGACACCTTAACAACCCTGTTGGCAACTGAGGTTACTACAACAAATCAAGTACAACACAACTCAGAGGTTGCAAAGATGCGAGATGAGGTAGCCAAAGCCCAGGAGGAGCTCAATGCAGAGAATGCCAGGATGGCGACGAAGAGGGCTCAGATGGATGCTGAGTCACAACATATAAGGGCAGAAGCTTTTCACTTAAGTTTTGATCAAGATGCCTCCAATGTAGTTCTTCGGAGGAGACACCAAACCCGCCTGCCTTTACAATATGAGGGGCGGAACCTTTTTAACACGGCTGGGGCAGGAACGGGTAACCCGCCTGGCATAGCACGGGCTGCGGAGGTGCCAGGAGGCGTGGGGCAGTTCAAACTCAGCTGCCAGACCCGCCCCGTAGGGATCAGATCCCTCCCTAGCAGTTCTTAACACTGTCGGGTCATTATTCTAACCCAATGGACACCATGTTAGCAACAGCAACCCGTCTGGCGGGGATCCCGATCGAAGGAGAGTCGCCAACTCAGAACGCCGTTGAGTTCCTCCGGACAGCTGTTGCGCAGCAGGCGGCTTACTCATACAGTCGTGATTGTGTTCACTCACCCCTCGCCAGAGTGAAAGCTACAACCGGCGTATTGAATCGCCCGCAGTTTCCAGCAGTGAATGAAGACGTCGGCCGCTTCAGGATAACCCGCCCCATACTGATAACCCGCCTCATGATAATAACATATTGATTAATTCTCAGGCGATCGTGGATGAAGCCAGAGGTCGTCGAGAGGCGGATGCAGCAGTGCCGGCTCAGATTGCGGTGACTCAACTGGGGGCTTATCAGTAGCCCCTGGCAACCCCTTCAAACTCAATGGGAGCCGGGGCAATTTCCAGGACAGTGGGGGTACCGTGTCTAGTGCCGGCTTTGTGTAATGAACGTTTGCCCAAAGATTTTAAGGGCCCTCGCAAGCTGCCTAACTATACCCAGAACTCCCCCTGAGGCTTGGAATGAGAGTTACGAGTTAGCAATGGAGATGTTGGATGTCAATGATGCTGTGTGTGCCAAATATTTTACCCTGATGTTGGATGGGCCAGCCTGTACATGATTAAAAGGATTGCCTCGAAACTCTATTAACTCATGGGCAGAGTTGAAAGCACGGTTCATTCAGAACTTTAAAGGTACGTGCAAGCATCTGTTGACAATCATTGATCTTGACAACTGTGTATAGCATGAGGATGAGTCGGCCCACCATTGGGTCTGGCAGGTCTCGGGGATCATTCATTCATCGGACAGTATTGCGGCGAATCAAGTGGTTCTGGTCTTGGAGAAGAACTGTCACTTCACCCCCCTTAAACAGAAGCTTGGGCGGCTCAAGCACTATTGCAATGACATGGGTGAGTTAATGGCGGCTCTCTTTAAGTATGCCGACTTTGACACTACCAAGGACCTTGGGTGTGATGAGGAGAAATCCAATAAAGGCAAGAAGAGTAGCAATGGCTCAGATTCATCTATTCAACCAACACATAGAACCTCAAAGAGTGCCCTAAAGTTTCTACCGAAGAATCAAGATGAAAACGTGTGCCAACCCCTATGCATAAGTTCATGGGCGGAACCCGCAAGTTGATCACCAAAACATACATCAAGTGAATCACGTGATATCCCATTGTCACCACATATACGCACGGCAAGACATACATCAAGTGTTCTCAAACAATTAAAGACTCAATCCAATAAGATTACTTCAAAGGGAAAACTCAATCCATTACAAGAGAGTAGAGGGGGAGAAGCCACATAAGATCCAACTATAATAGCAAAGCTCGCGAGATCGTGCCAAATCAAGAACACGAGAGAGAGAGAGAGAGAGAGAGAGAGAGAGAGATCAAACACATAGCTACTGGTACATACCCTCAGCCCCGAGGGTGAACTACTCCCTCCTCGTCATCGAGAGCACCGGGATGATGAAGAGGGCCACCGGTGAGGGTTCCCCCCTCCGGCAGGGTGCCGGAACAGGGTCCCGATTGACTTTTGGTGGCTACAGAGGCTTGCGGCAGCGTAACTCCAGATCTATTCTGCTCTTCGAAGTTTTTAGGGTATGTGGGTATATATGGGTGAGAGAAGTACGTCGGTGGACCTCCGGGTTGTCCGCGAGGCAGGGGGTGCGCCCTAGGGGGGTGGGCGCGCCCCCACCCTCGTGGGCAGCCCGGGACTCCCCTAGCGTGCACTCCAAGCTTTTCCGGTAGCTTTCCTTCCAAAAATAACTTCTCCAGTTGATTTCATTCCGTTTCGACTTCGTTTGATATTCCTTTTCTTCAAAACACTGAAATAGGCAAAAAACAACAATTCTGGGCTGGGCCTCCGGTTAATAGGTTAGTCCCAAAAATAATATAAAAGTGGATAATAAATCCCAATATTGTCTAAAACAGTAGATAATATAGCATGGAGCAATCAAAAATTATAGATACGTTGGAGACGTATCATTAATACTAACGCTGGGTCTAAAAACCAGTGTCGCAATGGTAATGGTAAGTCGTACTTTGGAGGGATATTTTTTAATATTGAGGCAATGATGAATGAGCCTTGCCCGAAACACAGTTTTCCTAATAAGCCTGCTACTCCTGCTTGGAAGGATTGTTTATCATGCGAGAGTACATGAATTCTAGCTTTAGTCAGAATCATGGTAACAATAATGGCCCACCTAGCGGGTCAGAATCCGGCTCACAAGGGCCCGGTTTTGGCGGCGGCGGCTCAAATTCTGGTTATCAGGGCCAGGGCAGTCATGGCGGTTATAACCAACAGTCCGGTCAGGGTAATCAGCAACAAGGTAATCAATCAGGGTATCAGAGTAACCCAATGCAGCTTAATGGAGGTTAGTATCATGTTTTTACTACCAGCCTTTGCAAGAGAGATCAGAAGGTCCATAAGCGTGTAGTTTATATTGTTGAGCCGGCAGTTCCCCAATACTTGCGATGGTCAGAGTATCCAATCCAATGGAGTCGGGAGGATCACCCGCCTCGAGTTGAGAATCCGGGTCATCTAGCGTTGGTAGTATCCCCTCAGGTGGGTGGTTATAAGTTCACTAAAGTGCTTATGGATGGTGGCAGCAGTATCAACATCTTATATTACGACACTTTCCATCGGATGAATCTTACTGACAAGGATCTTAAGCCGTTTTCCACAGTTTTCCATGGTGTGGTACTGGCAAGTCGGCTTATTCTGTTGGAAAAATTACCCTGGAAGTAGCTGTCGGTGATGACTATGATTTCAGAGCAAAAACACTATGGTTTGAAGTAGTCTAGATCAAGAGCCTGTACCATGCCCTGTTTGGATGGACGGCTTACGCCAAGTTCATGGCTTGCCCTTGTTATGTTTATTTACAGCTCAAGGTGCCAGGGAGAAAGGGTACGGTCACAATCCATGGTGATCGGAAAATCGCTTTAGAGTGTGAGGAAGAAGATGCTGCCTATGCTGAGTTGGCCTGTGCCACAGAGGAGTTCAAATTCTATAAGGATAATGTTGACCCGGTTGATATGACCCCTCTGAAAAAGCCCACCACTAAGCAAGACCCCTTATTGAAATTTAAGTCGGTGGATGACACCAAAAAACTTGACTTTGTCCCTGACGACTCATCTCAGCAGTTCACGGTGGGGGCTAATATGGACCCTAAATAGGAAAGCACGCTCATCGAGTTCATCTGTGAGAATCGAGACATCTTTGCATGGAAACATTCTGACATGCCAGGTGTACCGAGAGAATTCGCTGAGAACACTCTTAACATAGACCCAAAGTTTAAGCCGGTCAAGAAGTTCCTCCATCGCTTCAATGAAGAGCGACGTAAAGCTATTGGAGAAGAGGTTGCCCGGCTCTTAGCAGCTGGGTTCATTGTGGAAGTTTTTCACCCTGAGTGGTTGGCTAACCCTATGTTGGTGCTTAAGAAGAACGGCACATGGCGTATGTGTGTTGATTACACAGATCTTAACAAGGCTTGCCCAGCCGAGCCGTTTTCTCTCCCTCACATTGACCAAATTATTGGTGCCACGATGGGTTGTGAGAGTTTATGTTTCCTAGATGCTTGCTCTTGATATCATCAGATCAAGATGGCAGTTAAAGACCAAGAGAAGACTTCTTTTATCACCCCTTTTGGAGCTTTCTATTATGTTTCTATGCCTTTTGGGCTTAAGAGTGCTCAGGAGAATTATCAACGCTGTGTTTAGAACTATTTTCACAATCAGATTGGGCAGAATGTGCATGCTTATGTGGATGATATTGTGGTTAAATCCAGAAACAAGGAGACTCTCCTGGATGATATAAAAGAGACTTTTGACAATCTCCGGGTCTATAAAATGATGCTTAACCCAACCAAGTGTGTTTTTGGTGTGCCTGCAGGCAAGCTATTGGGTTTTCTGGTCTCAGAGAGGGGTATTGAAGCTAACCCGAAGAAGATCAAGGCTATCACTTCACTGGCTAAACCGACGTGTGTCAATGATGTCGAGTGCCTCGTATTGTGGCTTTGAGCCGGTTTATAAGTCTACTGGGAGAGAAGACAATTCCCTTATACCAGTTGATGAAAAGACATATCACTTTGTTTGGAGTGGTGCTGCTGATAAGGCGTTTGAGGCACTAAAAAAAGAGTTAGCTGAGTCGCCCGTCCTGGCTGCTCCTATTGAGAAAGAGCCTTTGCTCCTATATGTGGCGGCTAATAGCAAGGCTGTCAGTGTGGCAGTTGTGGTGGAGGGCAAGGAGGCGGGTAAGGAGTACCCGGTTTAGCGGCCGGCTTACTATGTCAGTGAAGTGCTGATTGAGTCCAAGCAACGATATCCACATTGGCAAAAGCTTGTGTATGGGGTGTTCATGGCAAGTCGCAAACTAAATCATTATTTTCTTGGTCATCCTATTACTGTGGTCAGTTCTACTCCCTTAGGAGACATTATTCAAAACAGGGAGGCCACGGGTCGGGTTGTTAAGTGGGAAATTGAACTTGGACCTCATGGTTTGAAGTATGTGCCAAGGACAACTATTAAGTCTCAAGCTTTGATGGATTTTATCAATGACTGGACAGAGTTGCAGGCACCTGAGGAGAAACTTGACAACACTTATTGGACAATTCACTTTGATGGGTCCAGGCAATTGGAAGGCTCGGGGGCTGGAGTTATTTTAACTTCCCCACGAGGTGACAAATTTTGTAATGTTTTAAGGCTAATGTTCCCTTGTACTAACAATGCAGATGAGTATGAGGCTGCAGATGAGTATGAGGCTTTACTCCATGGCCTTCGTATAGCCAAGGAGATGAATTTAAGCCGAGACAGGTGTCTGGGCGACTCAGATCTTGTGGCTCAACAAGTCTCAGGCACGTGGGACTCCAAGGATCCGCTCATGGCGACTTATTGCCGGGCGGTTGACAACATTGCGGGTCATTTCCAAGGTTATCAGGTGGATCACCTTGATCAAAGAAAGAATGAGGCGGCTGATGCCTTAAGACGGCTTGGGTCTCAGCATAAGCCAGTGCCCCCTAAAGTGTTTCTTGATGTGTTACACAATCCTTCGGTCAAATTACCATCTGAAGAAGACCTTGCGGTCCCTGACCTGGAGGCTCAACTAGTGGCGGCTCTCCATGCTATTCCTGATTGGACACTCCCCTACTTGGCTTATATGACCCGAGGTGAGTTACCTGAGGATGAAACTCTGGCACGACAGATAACCAGGAGGTCTAAATCTATGACTATCATCAATGGCGAGTTACACAGATGCAGTGTGACAGGTGTGTTCTAGCGATGTGTCTCTCCTAAGGAGGGTCGTGAGATCCTAAGAGAGGTTCATGAAGGTGATTGTGGTCATCATGCTAGCTCTAAATCTTTGGTTGCTATAGCTTTTTGTCACGGATTTTACTGGTTGACGGCTCATGCTTATGCATAGGATATTGTTAGCAAATGTGATGGATGTTAGAAATTTGCAAGGCGAGCTCATGTGCCGGCTCAGGAGTTGCGGATGATTCCTATAACCCGGCCGTTTGTGGTTTGGGGGCTTGACATGGTTGGACCGTTCAAGAGGTCCAAAGATAAGAAGACCATCTTTTGGTGGCGGTTGACAAATTTACCAAGTGGTTGAGGTAGAGCCGGTCAGCAAGTGTGATGCAGCGACTACAGTTCAGTTTGTTAAAAAGCTGATTTTTCGCTTTGGTTATCCTCATAGTATCATCACGGAAAATGGTACTAATCTGTCCAAAGGAGCCATGAAAGAATTTCGTCAAAGAGAGCATATTCGGCTCGATGTTTCTTCAGTCGCTCATCCACAGTCTAATGGTCAAGCTGAACGAGCGAATCAGGAAATCTTGAGAGGTGTTAAGCCCCGGCTTATGGTTCCCTTGGAGCGAACACTGGGTTGTTGGGTGGAGGAGTTGCTTTCAGTGGTTTGGAATATTAATACCACCCCCAACAGGTCAACATACTATACGCGTTTCTTCATGGTCTATGGTGCAGAGGCGGTTCTCCCAAGTGATATCCATCATGACTCGCCTAGGGTGGTGGCTTATGTTGAAACTGATAATGAGACGACACGACAGAATGCGCTTGATGTTTTGGATGAAGAATGTGACCATGCAGTGGCCCGGTCGGTGATTTATCAATAAGACCTGCGTCGATATCATAGCCGCAGAGTTAAAACTCGGGCGTTTCAAGAGGGTAACTTAGTGCTCCGGCTGATTCAAGATCAAACTGACATGCATAAGCTATCCCCGCCTTGGGAAGGACCCTTTGTGGTTAGCAAAAATCTCCACAATGGCACGTATTATCTTATTGATATACATGAGCACAAGAAGTCACGCACTTCTGAGCAGGACCAACAAGCCTTGGAACATTGCACATCTTCGGCCTTATTACACCTGAGCCACCGGCTCTTCTCATTATACATATTTTTGATGATGTGTATATATCTTTTATGATCAAATATAATAAAGCCGACATCCCTGAAAAATTCGGGGCCTCTGTCGTTTCATTTCTGTGTATATGAGTCTTTATTTATGGATCATAAGGTCACTTGGGGGCTTCCAACCCACCGGATTTAGCTTTCATACCCTTTTGACCAGGCATGAGATGCCAAATTATGGGTTATCCTGCCTGTTTGCAACTTGCTACTCCACCAGGTGACCCGCTGAACCCTTAACAGTCAAACTTTTTTTAAGACCCTAAACTTGTTAAGGTTAAAACAACGGCTTGTGTCACATGAGGGCCGGCTTACAATGAGCTAGGATAAACTCAACAGTTATGCGGCCTTGAAAGCAAAAGGCCTGTGTGCCAACTTGTTCGGCCGTGTCTTGAAAGCCGGCCTAACAGAAATTTGGGATTTTTTATCTCTCTTTTTTGGATTTTTTAAGTTTTTGCTTTTTGTGCAAATTTTGACTACTCGGGCCGTGAGCCTCTGGATTACGTTACTCATGTTTGAGTATTGTTGGGTTGTCACCCACCCTGGCTTTGGACTTCAAGTTGCCAGTATGTTTTTGATTTGAATAGTCATGGTTATGAGGCTACAAGGCTTTGGGTTGTCACCCGCCCTGGTTTCTGACTTTAAGTCGCCAGCATATATGTTGGTGAGTTTTCTGCAAAGTGTACAAGACCACAGTTGAAGAGCATAATCACGGTAAAGGCTTATACAAGGGTCAAACTGGCAAATCAAAAGTCAAGATCAACAGGCACAAAGGCATGACATGTCAGATCATTGTTTTACACTACCCTATTACAAGGATTTACATTAAGCCCAAAATAATTTTGAATCAAGTGTTTCTGGAGCTGCACTCCCATAACCCGGCCTGAGAGCCGCCTGGCTCATCATTGCTATGATCAGTTGTCTTCCTGATGCCTTGAAGCTTGTGGGTCATCCTGTGCTGGCTCTTCCTCGTCGATCATCTGAAGATCAGTTGTTGTCCAGTCAATGCCGGTTAAAGCTTTGAATGTGGCTTCGTCATTTAGTATAATGGAATGATCAACATCGGAGATGAAGATATGCTTACGCCGAGGCGGAGTAAGATCTACGATGTCATGGGCAGGCGGCTTGAATTTGTTGTTGTTGTCATCATAACCGGCGTATAATTGTTTAAGTTCAGCTCCTCAACAAGCTTGCAAGCCATGAGATGCATCTCTCTGACGCATTGGTTGAAGTCTTTTTCTTCAAAGACCGATTTATCATCCTTGAACTCTGGGCACCCAGTGGCTATTTCCTCCGGTTCAAGCTCAGATTGCCACGCTTTAGCCCGGCCAAGAGCAATGATGGCTCCGGCTCGGGCGGTTGATAATTTATTTCTTCAATTTGGCCTAGGAACGTTGACAGATGATCCAGAACAGTCTTGATTTGACTTGGCGGCTTCCGGTTTCCTCCTAAAACCACAAGACTGCGCAATGTTCCACTGTATAATTGTTCCATTAAAGAGTATACCGCCTTCAACTTAAGCAGCATGTTTTGACCAAGGTTGGCACTTCTAGAGCCTGTTCAATCATTTGCGTAGGAGTCGTTAGGCGGGTTAAATATCAACTATTATGAATCGCCAGGCAGGTCAAAAAGGTATTAAACCATATGATGAAGTGTAAATTTTTAACGTACAGAAGATGGCGGTTGTCATGTGGATTATGTGTTGCTTTAAGCCGGCAAGCTCGTCTCTTACCGTCTTAAGTTTATTTTCAGCCTCTTCAGCTTTCTTCAGCAGTGCAGTCTTGTCAGCCTCCTAGGCGGTTCTCTCAGCACCAAAACCTTCCTTGGTCTTTTCAAACTCTTCCAATCAAGTCTTTAGTTTTGACTCGGCCTTGGAAGTTTCAGCCTATTGTAGCTCAGTGTTTTTCTTCAAGTCGCCAAGCTGTGACTCCTCCTCCTTCAACATTTCCTGAAAGATAACAGTGAGACAATGGTTACAGCATAAGGAGCAAGTTTTTTGTGATGCAGTTAATTGAAGTCCCAAGCACATTGCAAGCAATATACTTGGCACTTGGGGGATAATGTAGGTCGTTTCAATTTCTGATTGCGACCCGACTTATCTTGTCCAATTAAGTCGGCCCTTGGGGGCTACATGTTTAATTTTATTAAGGTCAATGAAGAACCTGCTTGTCTTGTCAGATTAAGCCGGCCCTTGGGGGTTGCATGTTTGATTTTATTATGCTCATTGAGACCCGACTCATCTTGTTAGGATAAGCCGGCCTTGGAGGGCTACACATGGTTTTGTTCACAGTTAATAATTTCATGACCCGGTTCATCCTTGTTAGGATAAGCCGGCCCTTGGGGGCTACATGGTTATGTATATATGTTGAGGCTGTTAAAATAGCCCGCATATACGTCGCCTGCACTGAAGGAGGAGTAGCTCTCTAGGTCCAGCTTGGCCTTGCCTTTTTCCAAGGAAGGAGATTCTTCCTTAGGGCTATGATTGGTTAGCATAGTTGAGGCTCTTGGTGTTGTGTAATCCATCGCAGTGATAGTCACGTCATCATAATTCTTATTCAGGAGGGTCTTGATAACCCACAAGTATAGGGGATCACAACAGTTTTTGAGGGTAGAGTATTCAACCCAAATTTATTGATTTGACACAAGGGGAGCCAAAGAATATTCTCAAGTATTAGCAGTTGAGTTGTCAATTCAACCACACCTGGATAACTTAGTATCTGCAGCAAAGTATTTAGTAGCAAAGTAATATGGAAGTAACGGTAACGGTAGCAAAGTAGTATTTTTGGGTTTTGTAGTGATTGTAACAGTAGCAACGGAAAAGTAAATAAGCGAAGAACAATATGTGAAAATCTCGTAGGCATTGGATCGGTGATGGAGAATTATGCCGGATGCGATCATTCATGCAACAGTTATAACATAGGGTGACACAGAACTAGCTCCAATTCATCAATGTAATGTAGGCATGTATTCCGAATATAGTCATACGTGCTTATGGAAAAGAACTTGCATGACATCTTTTGCCCTACCCTCCCGTGGCAGCGGGGTCCTAGCGGAAACTAAGGGATATTAAGGCCCCCTTTTAATAGAGTACCGGACCAAAGCATTAACACATAGTGAATACATGAACTCCTCAAACTACAGTCATCACCGGGAGTGATCCCGATTATTGTCACTTCAGGGTTGCGGGATCATAACACATAGTAGGTGACTATAGACTTGCAAGATAGGATCAAGAACACATATATATTCATGAAAACATAACAGGTTCAGATCTGAAATCATGGCACTCGGGCCCTAGTGACAAGCATTAAGCATAGCAAAGTCATAGCAACATCAATCTCAGAACATAGTGGATACTAGGGATCAAACCCTAACAAAAGTAACTCGATTACATGATAAATCTCATCCAACCCATCACCGTCCAGCAAGCCTACGATGGAATTACTCACGCACGGCGGTGAGCATCATGAAATTGGTGATGGAGGATGGTTGATGATGACGATGGCGACGGATTCCCTCTCTGGAGCCCCAAACGGACTCCAGATCAGCCCTCCCGAGAGAGTTTAGGGCTTGGCGGTGGCTCCGTATCGTAAAACACGATGAATCTTTTTCTATGATTTTTTTCTCCCCGAACACGAATATATGGAGTTGGAGTTGAGGTCGGTGGAGCTCCATGGGGGCCATGAGGCAGGGGGGCGCGCCCAGGGGGGCAGGCGCGCCCCCCACCCTCGTGGCAAGGGTGTGGGCCCCTGGCCTTGATTCTTTCGCCAATATTTTTTATATTTTCCAAAAATAATCTCCGTGAAGTTTCAGGTCATTCCGAGAACTTTTGTTTCTGCACATAAATAACACCATGGCAATTCTGCTAAAAATAGCGTCAGTCCGGGTTAGTTCCGTTCAAATCATGCGAGTTTTAGAGTCCAAAACAAGGGCAAAAGTGTTTGGAAAAGTAGATACGATGGGCCCCACGGAGCATATGAGTGTTTGGAAAAGTGACAATATCTTCATATACTTAGCATAAGGATTCATTTTGAGCATATCAGTTAATCGCATACGCAAAAAGATAGGTCTAATCATTTCAGCAAAGCGCTCAAAATCCTCATCATCCTTTTTCTTGGATGGTTTAGGAGGAAAAGGCATGGGTTTCTGAACCCATGGTTCCCTTTCTTTACCGTGCTTCCTAGCAACAAAGTCTCTCTTATCATAATGTTGATTCTTTGATTGCGGGTTATCAAGATCAACATCAGGTTCAATTTCTACATCATTATCATTGCTAGGTTGAGCATCATCATGAACATCATCATTAACATTATCACTAGGTTCATGTTCATTACCAGATTGTGTTTCAGCATCAGAAATAGAAATATCATTTGGATTCTCAGGTGTGTCAACAACAGGTTCACTAGAAGCATGCAAAGTCCTATCATTTTTCTTTTTCTTCTTTTTAGAAGGACTAGGTGCATCTAAATTATTTCTCTGAGAATCTTGCTCAATTCTCTTAGGATGGCCTTCAGGATACAAAGGTTCCTGAGTTATTTTACTAGTTCTAGTAGCCACTCTAACAGCATAGTCATTATTCTTATTATTCAATTCATTGAGCAAATCATTTTGAGCTTTAAGTACTTGTTCTACTTGAGTGGTAACCATAGAAGCATGTTTACTAATGAGTTTAAGTTCACCTTTAACTCTAGACATATAATCACCCAAGTGTTCAATCATATAAGCATTTTGTTTTAATTGTCTACCAAAATAAGCATTAAAATCGCTTAACCATAAAGTTATCGAACTCATCCAAACATTGGCTAGCAAACTTAGTAGGAGGAATTTCAGCTTTATCATATCTATAGAGAGAATTTACCTTTACTACCTGTGTCGGGTTATCAAGACCATGTGTTTCCTCAATAGGTGATGAATTAAAACCATGTATTTCTTCCACAGGCAGTAAATTAAGACCATGTATTTCTTCAATAGGAGGTAAATTCTTAACATCTTCAGCTTTTATACCTTTTTCTTTCATAGATTTCTTTGCCTCTCGCATATCTTCAGGACTGAGAAATAGAACACCCATCTTCTTCGGAGTTGGCTTAGGAGTTGGTTCGGGAAGTGTCCAATGATGTATACCACACAACCTTCCTCTTGTAGATGTTGTTGGGCCTCCAAGTGCAGAGGTTTGTAGGACAGTAGCAAATTTCCCTCAAGTGGATGACCTAAGGTTTATCAATCCGTAGGAGGCGTAGGATGAAGATGGTCTCTCTCAAGCAACCCTACAACCAAATAACAAAGAGTCTATTGTGTCCCCAACACACCCAATACAATGGTAAATTGTATAGGTGCACTAGTTCGGCGAAGAGATGGTGATACAAGTGGTATATGGATGGTAGATAAAGGTATTTGTAATCTGAAAATATAAAAACAGCAAGATAACTAATGATAAAAGTGAGCGTAAACGGTATTGCAATGATAGGAAATAAGGCCTAGGGTTCATACTTTCACTAGTGCAAGTTCTCTCAACAATAATAACATAGATAGAACATATGACAAGCCCTCAACATGCGACAAAGAGTCACTCCAAAGCCACTAATAGCGGAGAACAAACGTAGAGATTATGGTCGGGTACGAAACCACCACAAAGCTATTCTTTCGGATCAATCTATAAAAGAGTTCGTACTAGCCTTAAGATACAAATCAACCAAAACCCTAATGTCACCTAGATACTCCATTGTCACCTCAAGTATCCGTGGGCATGATTATACGATATGCATCACACAATCTCAGATTCATCCAACCAACATAAAAGTACTTCAAAGAGTGCCCCAAAGTTTCTACCGGAGAGTCAAGAACGTGTGCCAACCCCTATGCATAGGTTCCCAATGTCACGAAACCCGCAAGTTGATCACCAAGACATACATCAAGTGTTCTCATAAAAGACTCAATCCGATAAGATAACTTCAAAGGGGAATCTCAATTCATCACAAGAGAGTAGAGGGGGAGAAACATCATAAGATCCAACTACAATAGCAAAGCTCGGGATACATCAAGATCATGCCATAGAGGGAACACGAGAGAGAACACGAGAGAGAGAGATCAAACACATAGCTACTGGTACATACCCTCAGCCCCGAGGGAAAACTACTCCCTCCTCGTCATGGATAGCGTCGGGATGATGAAGATGGCCACTGGAGATGGATCCCCCCTCCGGCAGGGTACCGAAAAGGGGTCCCGATTGGTTTTTGGTGGTTCTGGAGGCTTGTAGCGGCGGAACTCCCGATCTATTGTGATCTCTGATGTTTTTAGGGTATATGGAGATATATAGGCGGAAGAAGCATGTCGGTGGAGCTCCGAGGAACCCAGGGGGGCACCCTCCACCCTCGTGACCTCCCCGGAAACTTCTTGGAGTAGGGTCCAAGTCTCCTGGATTACGTTCGGTGAGAAGATCACGTTCCCGAAGGTTTCATTCCGTTTGGACTCCGTTTGATATTTTGTTTCCTCGAAATACCAAAATAGGCAAAAAAAACAGCAATTCTGGGCTGGGCCTTCGGTTAATAGGTTAGTCCCAAAAATAATATAAAAGTGGAAAATAAATCCCAATATAGTCCAAAGCAATAGATAAAGTAGCATGGAGCAATAAAAAATTATAGATACGTTGGAGACGTATCAGGCATCCCCAAGCTTAATTCCTGCTCGTCCTCGAGTAGGTACATGATAAAAACAGAATTTTTGATGCGGAGTACTACTTGGCATAATTTCAATGTAATTCTTCTTAATCATGGTATGAATATTCAGATCCGAAAGGTTCAAGACAAAAGTTCATATTGACATAAAAATGATAATACTTCAAGCATACTAATCAAACAATTATGTCGTCTCAAAATAACATGGCCAAAGGAAGTTCATCCCTACAAAATCATATAGTTAGGCTATGCTTCATTTTCGTCACACAAAGATGTTCCCAACTTCTATACCCCCGATGACAAGCCAAGCAATTGTTTCATACTAAAATAATCTCAAACTTTTTCAACCTTCACGCAATACATGAGCGCGAGCCATGGACATAGCACTATGGGTGGTATAGAATATGATGATGGGGATTGTGTGGAGAAGACAAAAAAGGAGAAAGTCTCACATCAACGAGGCTAATCAATGAGCTATGGAGATGCCCATCAATTGATGTTAATGCAAGGAGTAGGGATTGCTATGCAACGGATGCACTAAAGCTAAGAATGCTCAACAAAAGAAAACTAGTGGGTGTGCATCTAACTTGCTTGCTCATGAAGACCTAGGGCATTTTGAGGAAGCCCATCGTTGGAATATACAAGCCAAGTTCTATAATGAAAAATTCCCACTAGTATGAACAAGACAACTTATGAGACTCACTATATGAAATCATGGTGCTACTTTGAAGCACAATATATGAGACTCACTACATGAAGAACAAGGTGCTACTTTGAAGCACAAGTGTGGAAAAAGAGATAGTAGCATTGCCCTTTTTATTTTCTCTCCTTTTTTGGGCCTTTCCTTTTTTCTTTTTGGCCTTTCTCTCCCTTTTTTTGATTGGGCAATGCTCTAATAATGATAATCATCACACTTCTACTGATTACAACATAATGATTACAACTCGATACTAGAACAAGATATGACTCTATATGAATGCCTCCGGCGGTGTACCGGGATGGTGCAATGAATCAAGAGTGACATGTATGAAAAAATAATGCATGGTGGCTTTGCCACAAATACGATGTCAACTACAAGATCATGCAATGGCAATATGACAAAAGTAAAGCATGTCATGATGATGATGATGATGATGGAAGTTGCATGGCAATATATCTCAGAATGGCTATGGAAATGCCATGATAGGTAGGTATGGTGGATGTTTTGAGGAAGATATAGTGAGGTTTATGTGTGAAAGAGCGTATCATATCACGGGGTTTGGATGCACCGGCGAAGTTTGCACCAACTCTCAATGTGAGAAAGGGCAATGCATGGTACCAAAGAGGCTAGCAAATGGCGGAAAGGTAAAAGTGCGTATAATCCATGGACTCAACATTAGTCAAAAGAACTCATATACTTATTGCAAAGATTTAGAAGTCATCAAAAATAAAGTACTACACGCATGCTCCTAGGGGGATAGATTGGTAGGAAAATACCATCGCTCGTCCCCGACTGCCACTCATAAAGATGCACAAGCCAGGTACACTTCATGCTTCAAATTTGTTACACAACTTTAACCATACGTGCATGCTACGGGACTTGCTAACTTCAACACAAGTATTTCTCAAATTCACAACTACTCAACTAGCACGACTATGATATTATCACCTCCATATCTCAAAACAATTTTCAAGCATCAAACTTATCTTAGTATTCAACCCACTAAAAAGAAAGTTTCACATATCTTGAATACCAAGTATATTAACATTAAGCAAATTACCATGCTATTAACGACTCTCAAAATAATCTAAGTGAAGCATGAGAGATCAAGTTTCTTTAAAACAAACCACCACCGTGCTCTAAAAGATCTAAGTGAAGCACTAGAGCAAAAATTATCACGCTCAAAAGATATAAGTGAAGCACATAGAGTAAACTATCAAGCTCAAAAGATATAAGTGAAGCACATAGAGTATTCTAACAAATTTCAATTCATACATGGCTCTCTCAAAAGGTGTGTACAGAAAGGATGATTGTGGTAGACTAACAAGCAAATACACAAATAATACAAGACACTCCAAGCAAAACACATATCATGTGGTGAATAAAAATATAGCTCCAAGTAAATTACCGATGGAAGTGGACAAAAGAGGGGATGCCTTCCGGGGCATCCCCAAGCTTTGACTTTTTGGTGTCCTTGGATTATCTTGGGGGTGCCATGGGCATCCCCTAGCTTAGGCTCTTGCCACTCCTTATTCCATAATCCATCAAAAGAATTCACCCAAAACTTGAAAACTTCACAACACAAAACTCAATAGAAATCTCGTGAGCTCCGTTAGAGAAAGAAAACAAAAGACTACTTTAAGGTACTGTAGTGAACTTGTTCTTTATTTGTATTGGTGTTAAACCTACTGTGTTACAACTTCTCTATGGTTTATAAACTATTTTACTAGCCATAGATTCATCAAAATAAGCAAACAACACACGCAAAAAAGAATCTGTCAAAAACAGAACAGTCTGTAGTAATCTGTTACTAACGCAAACTTCTGGAACCCAAAACATTCTACCAAAATTAGACGACCTGGGCAATTTTTTTATTGATCAGCATCAATTGGAATCACTATTTTATCACGTTCTGGTGATTTTTGACAATCCGGGCACTGAGCGCAAAGATTCTGGAAATTACAGCAAGATCAAATAACTATCTTCCAAGAAGATCTAATAGGTTTAACTTGGAAAAAACACTAATTAAGAGATAAAACCACATCTAAACAGAATCTAGATGTATTATTTATTCCTAAACAGAACCAAAAACAAAAAACACAAAATAAAATTGGGTTGCCTCCCAACAAGCGCTATCGTTTAACGCCCCTAGCTAGGCATGATGATTTCAATGATGCTCACATAAAAGATAAGAATTGAAACATAAAGAGAGCATCATGAAGAATATGACTAGCACATTTAAGTCTAACCCACTTCCTATGCATAGGGATTTTGTGAGAAAACAACTTATGGGAACAATAATTAACTAGCATAGGAAGGCAAAACAAGCATAACTTCAAGATTTTAAGCACATAGAGAGGAAATTTGATATTATTGCAATTCCTACAAGCATATGTTCCTCCCTCATAATAATTTTCAGTAGCATCATGAATGAATTCAACAATATAACCAGCACCTAAAGCATTCTTTTCATGATCTACAAGCATAGAAAATTTACTACTCTCCACATAAGCAAAATTCTTCTCTTGAATAGTAGTGGGAGCAAACTCAACAAAATAATTATCATGGGATTGAAAAATGAAATCAAGATGACAAGTTTCATTGTTATCATTATTCTTTAAAGCATACGTGTCATCACAATAATCATCATAGATAGGAGGCATGCATTCATCATAATAAATTTGCTCATCAAAACTTGGGGGACAAAAAATATCATCTTCATCAAAGATAGCTTCCCCAAGATTGTGGCTTTGCATATCATTAGCATCATGAATATTCAAGGAATTCATACTAACAACATTGCAATCATGCTCATCATTCAAATATTTAGTTCCAGACATTTTATAGATTTCTTCTTCTAGCACTTGAGCACAATTATCCTTTCCATCATACTCACGAAAGATATTAAAAAGATGAAGCATATGAGATAAACTCAATTCCATTTTTTTGTAGTTTTCTTTTATAGACTAAACTAGTGATAAAACAAGAAACTAAAAGACTCGGTTGTAAGATCTAAAGATATACCTTCAAGCGCTAACCTCCCCGGCAAAGGCACCAGAAAAGAGCTTGATGTCTACTACACAACCTTCTTCTTGTAGACGTTCTTGGGCCTCCAAGTGCAGAGGTTTGTACGACAGTAGCAAATTTCCCTCAAGTGGATGACCTAAGGTTTATCAGTCCATAGGAGGCGTAGGATGAAGATGGTCTCTCTCAAGCAACCCTACAACCAAATAACAAAGAGTCTCTTGTGTCCCCAACACACCCAATACAATGGTAAATTGTATAGGTGCACTAGTTCGGCGAAGAGATGGTGATACAAGTGGTATATGGATGGTAGATAAAGGTATTTGTAATCTGAAAATATAAAAACAGCAAGATAACTAATGATAAAAGTGAGCGTAAACGGTATTGCAATGATAGGAAATAAGGCCTAGGGTTCATACTTTCACTAGTGCAAGTTCTCTCAACAATAATAACATAGATAGAACATATGACAAGCCCTCAACATGCGACAAAGAGTCACTCCAAAGCCACTAATAGCGGAGAACAAACGTAGAGATTATGGTCGGGTACGAAACCACCACAAAGCTATTCTTTCGGATCAATCTATAAAAGAGTTCGTACTAGCCTTAAGATACAAATCAACCAAAACCCTAATGTCACCTAGATACTCCATTGTCATCTCAAGTATCCGTGGGCATGATTATACGATATGCATCACACAATCTCAGATTCATCCAACCAACATAAAAGTACTTCAAAGAGTGCCCCAAAGTTTCTACTGGAGAGTCAAGAATGTGTGCCAACCCCTATGCATAGGTTCCCAATGTCACGAAACCCGCAAGTTGATCACCAAGACATACATCAAGTGTTCTAATAAAAGACTCAATCTAATAAGATAAATTCAAAGGGGAAACTCAATTCATCACAAGAGAGTAGAGGGGGAGAAACATCATAAGATCCAACTACAATAGCAAAGCTCGGGATACATCAAGATCGTGCCATAGAGGGAACACGAGAGAGAACATGAGAGAGAGAGAGAGAGAGAGAGATCAAACACATAGCTACTGGTACATACCCTCAGCCCCGAGGGAAAACTACTCCCTCCTCATCATGGATAGCGCCGGGATGATGAAGATGGCCACCGGAGATGGATCCCCCCTTCGGCAGGGTACCAGAAAATGGTCCCGATTGGTTTTTGGTGGTTCTGGAGGCTTGCGGCGGCGGAACTCCCGATCTATTGTGCTCTATGATGTTTTTAGGGTATATGGAGATATATAGGTGGAAGAAGCACGTCGGTGGAGCTCCGAGGGGCCCACGAGGCAGGGGGCGCGCCCAGGGGGGGCGCCCTCCACCCTCGTGACCTCCCCGGAAACTTCTTGGAGTAGGGTCCAAGTCTCCTGGATCACGTTCGGTGAGAAGATCACGTTCCCGAAGGTTTCATTCCGTTTGGACTCCGTTTGATATTCTGTTTCCTCGAAATACTGAAATAGGCAAAAAAACAGCAATTCTGGGCTGGGCCTCCGGTTAATAGGTTAGTCCCAAAAATAATACAAAAGTGGAAAATAAAGCCCAATATAGTCCAAAACAGTAGATAAAGTAGCATGGAGCAATCAAAAATTATAGATACGTTGGAGACGTATCATCCAATTATTTTCATTTGTCAACATATTATTCAATAGAATTTCAGCTTCATCCGGTGTTCTTTCCCTAAAAACAGAACCATCACAACTATCCAGGTGGTCTCTGGAAGCATCGGTTAGTCCATTATAAAAGATATCAAGTATTTCATTTTTCTTGAGAGGATGATCGGGCAAAGCATTAAGTAATTGGAGAAGCCTCCCCAAGCTTGTGGGAGACTCTCTTCTTCAATTTGCACAAAATTATATATATCCCTTAAAGCAGCTTGTTTCTTATGAGCAGGGAAATACTTAGCAGAGAAGTAATAAATCATATCCTGGGGACTACGCACACAACCAGGATCAAGAGAATTAAACCATATCTTAGCATCACCCTTTAATGAGAATGGAAATGTGCCACAACAGTTTCAGATTCATAGCCATAAAAAGGATCAGATTCAACCAAAGTAATTATATCAGGATCAATAGAGAATTCATAATCCTTATCAGTAACAAAGATAGGTGAAGTAGCATAAGCATGATCATATTTCATTCTAGCATTCAAAGTTTTTTGTTTAAGCTTAGCTAATAATTTCTTAAGATCACTTCTATCATTACAAGCAAGAAAGTATCTAGCAGTTTCTTCATCCATAACATAGCCCTCAGGCACAACAGGAAATTCAGATTTATTGGGAGAATCTTCATCATCACTTTCATCAATATTATCAGTTTCAATAATTTCATTCTCTCTAGCCCTAGCAAGTTGTTCATCAAGAAATTCACCAAGTGGCACAGTAGTATCAAGCAGAGAAGTAGTTTCATCATAAGTATCATGCATAGCAGAAGTGGCATCATCAATAACATGCGACATATCAGAATTAATAGCATAAGCAGGTTTAGGTGTCGCAAGCTTACTCAAAATAGAAGGTGAATGAAGTGCAGAGCTAGATGGCAGTTCCTTACCTCCCCTCGTAGTTGAGGGATAAATTTTTGTTTTCTCGTCTTTCAAGTTCCTCATAGTGACCAGCAGATATAAATCCCAAGTGACTCAAAGAATTAAGCTATGCTCCCCGACAACGGCGCCAGAAAATAGTCTTGATAACGCACAAGTATATGGGATCGCAACAGTTTTTGAGGGTAGAGTATTCAACCCAAATTTATTGATTCGACACAAGGGGAGCCAAAGAATATTCTCAAGTATTAGCACTTGACTTGTCAATTCGACCACACCTGGATAACTTAGTATCTACAGCAAAGTATTTAGTAGCAAAGTAACATGGAAGTAACGGTAACGGTAGCAAAGTAATATTTTTGGGTTTTGTAGTGATTGTAATAGTAGCAACGAAAAAGTAAATAAGCGAAGAACAATATGTGAAAAGCTCGTAGGCATTGGATCGGTGATGGAGAATTATGCCGGATGCGATCATTCATGCAACAGTTATAACATAGGGTGACACAGAACTAGCTCCAATTCATCAATGTAATGTAGGCATGTATTCCGAATATAGTCATATGTGCTTATGGAAAAGAACTTGCATGACATCTTTTGTCCTACCCTCCCGTGGTAGCGGGGTCCTAGCGGAAACTAAGGGATATTAAGGCCTCCTTTTAATAGAGTACCGGACCAAAGCATTAACACATAGTGAATACATGAACTCCTCAAACTACGGTCATCACCGGGAGTGGTCCCGATTATTGTCACTTCGGGGTTGTCGGATCATAACGCATAGTAGGTGACTATAGACTTGCAAGATAGGATGAAGAACACATATATATATATATATATTCATGAAAACATAATAGGTTCATATTTGAAATCATGGCACTCGGGCCCTAGTGACAAGCATTACGCATAGCAAAGTCATAGCAACATCAATCTCAGAACATAGTGGATACTAGGGATCAAGCCCTAACAAAAGTAACTCGATTACATGATAAATCTCATCCAACCCATCACCGTCCAGCAAGCCTATGATGGAATTACTCACGCACGACGGTGAGCATCATGAAAATGGTGATGGAGGACGGTTGATGATGACGATGGCGACGGATTCCCCTCTCCGAAGCCCCGAACGGACTCCAGACCAGCCCTCCTGAGAGAGTTTAGGGCTTGGCGGCGGCTCCGTATCGTAAAACGCGATGAATCTTTTTCTTTGATTTTTTTCTCCCCGAACATGAATATATGGAGTTGGAGTTGAGATCGGTGGAGCTCCAGGGGGCCCACGAGGCAGGGGGTGCGCCCAGGGGGGCAGGCGCGCCCCCCACCCTTGTGGCAAGGGTGTGGGCCCCCTGGCCTTGATTCTTTCACCAATATTTTTATATTTTCCAAAAATAATCTCCGTGAAGTTTCGGGTCATTCCGAGAACTTTTGTTTCTGCACATAAATAACACCATGGCAATTCTGCTGAAAACAACGTTAGTCCGGGTTAGCTACATTCATATCATGCAAGTTAGAGTCCAAAACAAGGGCAAAAGTGTTTGGAAAAGTAGATACGACGGAGACGTATCTCGTCTCCTTAGCTAGCTTGGTAGGGCTAGGCGGTCTAGGGCTCGGCGGATCATGACTGGCAACCCGGTCAATCTTAGTGTGCATGGGATCAAAGCCTGCAACATCAGTCTGTGGTGGCAGGTCATTGGTGAGGTCTTCAGGACTTTGGATCGAGGCTTCAGGGGCTTCTGGCACCTGCCTCTCCGGCTTAGTAGCTGTGGGGGTCTTTGGAAGAGCCGCCCACCTTCTGTTGTTTACCCGTCTTTGCTACGCCTCTATGCAAAAGATACAAGGGCTTGTGAGTGTGTGTTGATATAAGCCATTTATGAACAAGTGGAAATACTTACCCATGGGCAACCTTGAAGGCAGCCATTTGAGTTCCAGTAGAGTCGCCAGATGACGGAGGTGTCCCCTGATAATTCGAGTCAGAAGGATTAAGAGGTTGACGTATAAGACCAGCCTTTGGAAGAGAAAGAGTTGGGCTATGAAGCACCTCATTTCGACGTTTGCGAGGGGCGGGCGTGTTGGGTAAGCCGGCCACGAGGTCTTCAGTACCATCACTCCGGGTCATACGTCTTGAATCATGCTGCTGCTTCTTCAAAAAATTGGGGTCCAAATAGGGAGAGGATTTGAGAATTTTACTTTCCGGATAACCCATCGAGCTTTCTGTCTTGGTAAGGGTTCTGAGCCGGAGGAAATTATAGTTTCCTCAGCTACGTCGGCATGACTGGTTGTTGCCTCTCCCTGAGATGAATCAGCATCAATAAGTTGTATAAATAAATGACAAAGGGAGTCAAGTTCTACCTCTGACTCATCATCAAGCTTGAACAGGTCTTCGGCTGATGATTTCTTGTGACGACATGGGCCCTTAGTCTTTGTTTTGGTTTCTTGGTTGGAGCGGCGGCTGGAAGTTTCTTTCTCCAAAAGGGAGAGTCGGTCTGTTTTAATATGAGCAGAAAAAAATAAAGAGTCTGTTGGGCAAAGAGATAGACAAATAAAGGATTGTTTAAAGTACTTACAGGTGGAGATGGGTTAAGTTTGCACAAGGGGTTCAATCCCACTTTGCGACAATTGTCCATGGGTTCCCCAAGTAGTGACTTGACCATATCAGTAATATGTTTGTCACTCAAGGATGACTGATTGAAACGCTATGGATCCTTGGTATCGCCAGTGTATTCACACATCAAACCGCTGCCTCGACTTAATGGTAGTATCCTCCAAGCAACCCAGCAGCGGGTCAGATCTACTCCGGTTAAACCATTAGCCACCAATGCTCTTATTTTTGAGAAGGTAGGGGCATATTATTTTTAACGCGCTCTGCGGCGGTTGATAGGTCTGGAAGTTTGCTATGGGTGTTGAGCCAGAAGGGGCGGTAACCCGGCAAGTGATTCTCGTCATCCGGAGAAGTATCTTTGCAATAAACCAAGTTAAGTTCCAATCTTTGGGGTGACTAGGCAGTCTGGCTTCAGGAAAAATTATGTCTCTTTGCCATTGAATAAAAATCCCTCCAAGTTCCAAGTTGGGTCCATCAGTCATCTCGGTTTGACGATTGATACAAAAATACTCTCTAAAGAGGTCAACAGTGGGCTCCTCTTCAAGATATACTTCACAGAATGTTTGAAAATTGCATAGGTTGGAGACAGAGTCGGGACCAATATCTTGAGGATGAAGCTGATAAAAATTCAGAGCGTCACAAAAAAACTGTGACCCGGGCGGTGAAAAACCACAAAGAAGGTGATCTGCAAAGATCACAACTTCACCCTCTTGGGGTTGTGGAGTTGTCTCGGAGCCAGGGACCCGCCAGTGTATGATCTCCTTAGATGGTAAAACCCCCATGTGTACATACTCCTTTAACGAAGTTCAGAGACTTGGGAGGCGGCCCAGTCACAAGAAGTGGGGGCCTTAGTCATTGTTGGCGGGTTAAAAGAGCTGCAATCTAGAAATTTAAGGTATGGCAGGTTAAAATTACAGTGAGAAACCGTTTGAGCATTACCAAAGATAAATCAGTGGCAGTGAGGTGGTTTAGGATAAGAGATTAATCATTATGATGAGAGTATGAAGGGATTCTAAGCCGCCCTGGTAAGGAAGGAACGGCGACTCTCAGGTTAAAAATTGAAGTATGGCAAGTCAAGTTATACCTAATAAGTCGAACAGAGGTTGGCGGGTTACAAAGTCATTATTTAAGCCGCCCAAGAAACATTGGAGAGACAATTATCTACAGATCTGGGATTGGCAAAAAAAATTCTAATTATGGGATAAACAAGTTTCACGGATCATGCCTGCAAATTTGGATCTACGACAACTCAAAAAATGAAGAATAAATGCTAAACCTAAAGCATGGCAGTGGAGGAACTAGAGAACTGAGTATTGATTTGTCATAAGATGGGATCTATCCGGGATATGAGTAAAGGGCTAAAAACTACCGCCGTGCTACTTTTTCTTAGTTTTTGGATTAGACTACATGTTCTCAGTAACATATGCATGAACTAGGTCGAACTGCGAAGAACTCCGACAAACCTTATGAACAAGGTTGATCTAATGTGGATCTAAGAAGGGGGAAATGAGTACCTAGAAGTGTTGATGAAGAGCGGGAGTGCGCCGCTATTCTCTGGTCCGGTCAGGTTGATGCAGCAGACATTATGGAGTTGCCGGTGAAGAATGGTCGGAGAGGCGGAGCGCTTGCGTACAGGAGGTCGCGAGGAAGAGGAAGAAGTGGAGGCGGAGGGGGTAAAAGTGAAAAGGGGACCCCCCGTCCTTATATATAAGGAAAAGGTGAAATAGTAAAGGGAATGCGCGGAAATCGAGGAGACAATATAATTATCTTAACAGTGGAGGCGCCTCGATTCTTGGATGGCTAGTTAATGCAAGAAGATCCGTTGTGATTTCATTTGTTTTTTCTGGATTTGTTTCATATGACGTCATGGCGAGTTACAAGGACTGTTCAGAAAATAAAGTTTTGAAAATATTAATGAAGACTCGCCAACTGAAGATGAAGATTGACATGAACAAGTTCAAATCAATCTAGGCCCTGTGGTGTGACCCGCTCAGAAGGGGCCGGGTTACACCATTGGCGACTCAGCAAGAGAAAGCCCAAGTAGGTCCAAGAAGATGAAACATGAAGAGCGGTGGCGGCTTACAAGGCGGGCCTGCTGAAGGCCCAAGACCCGACGGTGGAATCATGAACCGGAAGGTGTGAGCCGCCACGATGGCGACTTGCCTGGCAAGGCAGGGCGACTTAGAAACCAAGTCGGTCGCGTTGTGTGATCCGGCTTGGACTCTTGTAAGCTTAGAGCATCGACCTATGTATATAAAGGTGAGACCCTGGGGCGAGTTAACCAAAGAAACAACTGATCGATAGCTAGGCCAAGCGTGTTCGCTCCCTTGTAATCGATACTCAAGTAATATCAACGAAAGCAAGAGTAGGCTTTTACCTCCTCCGTGAGGGGCCAAACCTGGGTAAACCTTGTGTCCTTCATCCCATCCGACCCCTTCGAGCTAATCATCAAGCGATGGCTCCACACCTAAGTCCTTTCACTGGGGCATCTGCCGTGACAAAACCACAACAGTGGGCACCCACCGGGTACTCCTTACCCGCCTCCTTGCGCTCCACCACCGTCGCACGGTATTTGCCCTCCCTGGCATTTTGGGACCACGTTCGCAACTTCCCTGACAACTTTCGTGTCCCCATGGACCTAGACGACCTCGAGCTTGCGTGTTGGTACCCCTTGCTTGTTGTCAGCTCCCTGGAGCGTGACTTTGTGGTGGGCTAGGACCTGATCCGACGCATGTTTGGCTTGTTTGTCCCGCACTGGGCACCGTTAGTTGTTGTTGTTGGACACAGAGGATGCATACTATGGACACCTCCCCTCTTGCCCCCACGTCACTTCAACAGGAGCGACACGGGCAGCCAAACATAGCCATCCCCGATGGCTTCCCCACCCCTTCCTCTCCTCCTCGTCGCCTCCTGTGCCAGGGTCGTGAGGCGACGCACAGGTTCCGAATTGGTACAACCAGCTTACATACAGCTTCGACGTGCCATGCCAGGGACATGTCGGCCCATTGACCAGTTCTGCTCACCCCCACTCACTCTCTCCCTCCCTCTCTCTCTCTCTCTCCCTCCCTCCCTCCTCTCTCTCACTCCCTCCCTCTCCTCTCTCTCACTCCCTCCCTCTCCTCTCTCTCTCTCTCTAATAAGCTCTAGAATACATATATTTCATAAAGAATCACTTCAGAAGAAACAATTAGCAGTGTTAGAAAATGTTGATAGTATTTAAAAAATGTTTCAAAATGTATTTGAATTTTTAACATGTATTCAATTTTTTTCAAATGTGTTTAAAAAAGTGTTAACATGTATTTCAAAAATATCAAACGTATATCAAATAAATGTTTCACATGTATATGAAAAATTAGAAATGTGTATGAAAAAAGGTAGACTCCAAAACATGTATTCAAAAAAAATGGCAATCGTTGTATCTAAAACAATGTTAAAACATGTACTCACTCCAATCCTTATTACTTGTCGCTCAAACAGATGTATCTAGATGTATTTCAGTGCTATATACGCCCGTTTGAGCGACAAGGAATATCGATCAAAGGGAGTATTAAAAAAAGTCAATTATGTATTTAGAAAAATTAAATATATATTTAAAAAATGTTAGTCATGTATTTTAAATTTTTTAATCATGTACATGAAAAGTGTTAAGCATGTGTAACAAAAATGTTTCTTATGTATAAGCAAAACAATGTACAATATGTATGAAAAACAGTCATCAAAACATTTATCTGAAAAAATGTAATGTATTTTAAAAATGTTAAACGTGCATAAGAAAATTGTTTCTTATGTTTACGCGAAAAAATGTACAATATGTATGAAAAAATAGACATCAAAACATATATCAAAAAAATGTTAATGTATTTTTAAAACGTTAAACGTGTATAAGAAAATTATTTCTTATATATATGAAAAATGTACAATTTATATAAAAAAGTACACATCAAAATATATATCTGAAAAAAGTAAATCATGTATTTGAGAAATGATAAACAAGTATAGAAAGTTCCTACTGTATACAGAAAGTGTAAAATCTGTATGAAAAAGAAGGTAGACCTCAAAACATATATATTTTTAAAATTGTTCATCATGTATTTTAAAAAATGCTGAACACGAATAAAAATGTTCCTGTTGTATATGGACAATGTACAAAATGTATTAAAATGGCAAAAAAGCCAATGAAAATGAGAAACAAACAAAATAACCAAGAAAAAGTAAAGCCAAAGAAACCAATGCAAAACAGGGAAACATAGTGAAAAATGAAAAAAATATGAAAGAAACAAATAAACCTAGGAAAAAAGGAAAAGGATAAAGAAAAAGGGAAAACCGGAAAAGGCCGAGAAAATGATGCAGAAGAGTGAACACGGTAAAAAAAATAATGCCAGGCCCAGTACCGTAGCGACAGAAAAATGCCGAGAGGGGCATATGTCTCGCTACAAGCAAGATATATATCTCTTGCACATACGAACCGGTGGTCCGAGCTCGTACTCCTGTACGGTCCACAGTAGCAAACCAACACAACCCTATATCTCGTTTATAGCAAGATGAATCGCCCGTTCACCTCAAGGGGTTTCCTCCCGCCGTAGTTACCAAGCCAGCCCATTGTCGTCCTTTTTTCTCTGTTTGAGCTATTGAGACGTTCGCGTGTGTTCGCTCACTCATTTCTTCTGAGTTTTTTCGTTTTCTTTTCTTTTATTTATTTTTTCCTTTTGGTTTTCTCTGTTTCTTCACCGGTTTCTTTTTTTGTCTTTTCATCAAATTTCTTTGTTTCTTACATGGTTTTTATCGGTTTTTATGTATGTTTTCTCTTTTTTCTTGGTTTTCACTGATTTTTTGCTTTTTTTTTATTTCTTCGTTTTCATCGGTTTTCTTAATTTTTCTTTTGTTTCTTTCTTGATTTTCATTGTTTCTATTATTTTGCACTGGTTTCTTTGGTGTCCTTATTATTTTATTTTTCATCCATTTCCTTTGTTCCTTTTTTGGTTTCTTATTTTCTTCATTCGGTTTCCTTTGTTTCTCTTTTTGGTTTCCATCATTTATTTCTTTCTCTTTTCATATATAACAGGAATATTTCTTTAAACATGTTCAATATTTTGTTCAAATACACAAAACATTTTTTATATACATGTCGAACATTTTTTTAAATACATGTTTAACATTCTTTCCAAACATATATTTTTATATCAATATTTTTTCATACGTATTGACATTTCTTTTATACACCGGGAACATTGTATACACATATTTAACACTTTTCAATTACATGATTACGATTTTTTAACGCATATCATTTTATGTCTGCTTTTTGCATATACATTGTACATTTTATATACATCAGGAATATTTTTATATTCATGTTTAACATTTTTCAATATATGATTACTTTTTTAGAACTGTCTTTTTTATGTCTACTTTTTTTTATAAACAATTGTACATTTTTTTATACAGTAGGAATTTTTTTCATATACACATTTAACATTTTTCAAATACATGATTAAAACCAAACCCTGGTTCTCCATTCCCATATCCCTCCCAGCCAGACCAAAACCCACTTGTGCACAAGCCGCGGGTCATGGAGGATGCGTCGGAAACGTGTGCTCCCAAGAGGCGTAGATCTGTTGGAGAATCACCGGGGGCAAGGGCGGCAACTTGAACGGTGATGTGCGGGGAAGGCTCGATGGCCTGGACTTCATCAGTCGCCTCCTCGACGCCATGCTAGGAACCATTGTCTTCCTCCTACCCACCAAGGACGGCGCACGCCTCAGGCGCTCTCCCTCTGTTGGCATCCCCTCTGGCTCTCATCCAATGCGTTGCTCAACCTCGGGGCAGACCGGAGTCTCTCCAACAATGACTCCTGCGACGTGCTGGTCTCCAAAATCCTCTCCGGCCATCCCGGCCCAGCCCACCGCTTCTCGCTCCTCATTTCCCTCTAGTCCAACATCCTGGGTGTGGTTGACGGCTGGTTCCGCTCCAGGTCCTTCGTGGGCCTCCAAAACCTTGAGGTCTCCAACCTATAGTGGGAGCACTATCCGCTGCTCCTGCCATCACATGCGCTGATCCGCTTCGCGCCGATGCTCCGCACGCTCACGCTTTGGGACAGCCAGTTCCCCGACATGGTCGCGCCGCCCGCTTTTCCGCGCCTCAAAAAGCTCCTCATGCACAATGTCAATATCTCGGAGGATTGCCTCCAAGGCATCATCTCTAGATGCACTGTTTCACTGCACAAAATGGGATTGTGCCGCCTTTGCATCAGCTCCCCGACTATCAGGTCCATCAACACTGGTCTTGGGAATCATCCTAGGCAAATATGGTGAGCAATCATAGAAGGCCGGGACATTTTGAAGTTGGGTCTTATCAGAAGGATTGGTAACAGGGCGAACAACGAACATATGGGTTGATAACTGGATACCGAGAAATGTTATGATGAGGCCTTATGGGAGGCGTGTCAATTCCACTACAGAGTTAGTAATCGACCTTATTGATCATACGTCCGTAACATGGAATATGATGAAGCTTGAGGAAGTGTATCTCTTGATTGACATTCCAGCTATAATAAGCATCCTGTTATGCACTACTGATATGCAAACACTTGGGCCTGGAACTTTGAGAAAAGCGGAACCTTCACGGTGAGATCAACATATAGAATGATGGTAGACACTAAAATGAGGCGTGGAGCATGGCTAAATGACACGGCGGGTTCATCAAGCATGGATCATGATGGTAAATCCTGGAAATTACTTTGGAATACACTTGTTGGCAAAAAAACGGATGTTCTTATGGCGACTGGCAAAATATCCTCTTCCTATAGAGAATGTCCAGAGAGCACATAAATATGTCTCATACAATTGCGTGTGGTCTATGTGGAGCTGCAGATTCTTGGCACCACTCATTACTTGAGTGCTCCATGGCTAGGATGCATCTGGACCCTTGTCGATGGAGAACTTGCAGAACACCTTTGCGAAACCATGGAGCCTAGTGCCAAACAGTGGATCTTTACGATGATTGACATGTTATCGCATGCTGTGTTTGCTAGGCTTGCTGTGACATTGCGGGCGATATGATGGGAGGAAAGCCATCCACGAGTAGATCTTTAAAAGTCCTTCGGCCACACATCATTTATATGCAGGTTCATTGAGGATCTTGAGCTAATGCCAAAGAACTTACCCTGGGCCCCGACGGAGAGGGTGATTAGAGCAGCTCGGCCTAAGGCACCACCCCAAGATATTTCAAAATTCATATAGATATTGGCCTAGCGAGGAGTCAAGCTAAAGGAGCGGCAGCAGGCCGTTTGGCGGGATGGCCAAGGGAACTATATGAGCAGCTCGTCTCTGGTAGTTCATCGTATACCATATGTCGCCACCTTGGAAGCTATTGCCTGTCGGGTAGCCCTATCACTTGCTGAGGATTTGCAGCTAAGCAATTTTATTGTGGCCTCGACCTCGAAGCAGGTTATTGGTGATATTCAACGGTGAAATGATCGATATAGTTGACTAGAGGGGGGTGAATAGGCAACTAACAATTTTTAGCTTTTCTTTACCAATTTAAACTTTGCATCAAAGTAGGTTGTCTAGATATGCAACTAGGTCAGCAACCTATATGATGCAACAACAACAAGCACACAAGCAAGCAAGGGATATAACACAAATAAGCTTGCACAAGTAAAGGCACGAGATAACCAAGAGTGGAGCCGGTGAAGACGAGGATGTGTTACCGAAGTTCCTTCCTTTTGAGGGGAAGTACGTCTCCATTGGAGCGGTGTGGAGGCACAATGCTCCCCAAGAAACCACTAGGGCCACCGTATTACCCTCACGCCCTCACACAATGCGAGATGCCGTGATTCCACTATTGGGACCCTTGGAGGCGGCGAC
This sequence comes from Triticum dicoccoides, assembly GCF_002162155.2. NCBI lineage: Eukaryota > Viridiplantae > Streptophyta > Magnoliopsida > Poales > Poaceae > Triticum > Triticum dicoccoides. The sequence continues at coordinate 36,311,884 of NC_041384.1, read as the reverse complement.
CGTACCTTTACAAACAAGGTTGGGGCAATCTCCACAACTTAATTGGAGGCTCCCAACGACAGCATGAAGCTTCACCACAATGGAATATGGCTCCGCGGTGACCTCAATCATCTAGGGTGCTAAAACACCCAAGAGTAACAAGATCCGCAAGGGATTAGTGGGGGGAATCAAATTTCTCCTAGTGGAAGTGTAGATCGCGGCCTTCTCAACCAATCCCTAGAAAATCAACAAGTTTGATTGGCTCGGGAGAGAGATCGTGCGAAAATGGAGCTTGGAGCAACAATGGAGCTTAGGGATGGAAGAGGTGGTCAACTCCGAAAAGAAGACACCCCTTATATAGTGGAAGAACAAATCCAACCGTTATCCACCAACTCAGCCTGCGAAGCACGGTACTACCATGCCGGGGACGCGGTACTACCGCAAGGGCACACCGTACTACCGCAAGGCACTGCGGTAGTACCGCCCATGCAGCAGTATCTAAACTAGCCCTGAAGCGATGAGGCAGAGCACGGTAGAACCGCTGGCGCGGTACTACCACAAGGCAGGGATAGACTAGATTTGGGAAGGCACAGACGTATAAAAATACATCTGTGGCAACTTCCGCTGAGTTGGGATCTATGCAAAAATCCGACACGGTAGTACCGTAAGCCAGGAGCGGTACTACTGCGCGGGGCGTGGATGTAAAAAATTACATCCGCCCCTACTGCCGCGCATGCTGCTGAGCCTGGCCAGAGCGCACGGTACTACAGCGCCCCTAGCGCGGTACTACCGCGTAGGGCGCGGATGTAAAAAATTACATCCGCCCCTACTACCGCAAAAGCAGCAGCGCTTGGCCGGTACTACCGCGCCAGAGGCCGGTACTACCGCGCCAGAGGCCGGTACTACCGCAAGGGCCTGCGGTACTACCGCTCCTAGGAGCAGTACTACCGCATGCCCCAGTTCAGCAACAATCATGACATTTTGCATAGACAAGAAAAGACGGAGGATGCTCCAAAGTGCCAAAGGAAAGGTGGTGCAAATGGAGTAGACGTGTACGTGATGATTCCACCCAAGCCTTTCCAAAGCGGACCCCCTCTTAATAGTATGGCTTTCCTACGACTCAAATCCACCAAAAAGAAACATAAGGAAACGCCGTCTTCAATAGTCCTCGAGGGGCACCAAATCGTCTTGTGCCTAGTCATGATACATGTGAATGCACACGATTAGTTCGCAAAAGCATTGTCATCAATCACCAAAACAACTAAGGGATAAAAATGCCCTTACAATCTCCCCCTTTTTGGTGGATTGATGACAATACGGGATTTGCACAAAGGGAGATAACATAGAACATGAGCAAACCCCACATCTCTAAAATATAGACAGGCTCCCCCTAGATGTGTGCTATCTAAATAAGTGCTTTGGACTGCACGGCACACATACTAGGATCAACACCCCCCCTATATTTTATAGACAAAGCATATCTTGCAATAGAAAGGCTAACACTGAGCAAGATAATAACTAAGAGCATAAAGTAAAGATCACAAGATAGCATAGGCTCAATAAGGTACCCTAGAGTGCATATGTCTTACACCATATGAAAGAAAGGTCTCACAAGCACAAACCAAACCAAACCAAAGCAAACGAAGTTCAACGGAACGAAAGCAAAGCAACAAGACGAAACACGACACACGACTCGCAAACTCGCAAATCCTACACTCTCTCCCCCTTTGGCACTGAGACACCAAAAAGGCAGAGAGGACACCTACTACACGAGTGGTGGCTCAAGCTAGAGTGATCACTCCTCATCCTCCTCGTCGGTCTCAGCAGCGGGGAAGGACTCCTCCTCAGAATCGGTCCACTTGTAGCCCTATTTTGCCATCCACTCAGCCTCTAGAGTGATGTGCTTCTCGGAGCCGCTGGTAATGTCCTCTCCAAAAGTCCTCAAGATCCTCTTGTCGCGGCGGCGACTCTCCTTGGAGGCAATGTGAGTCCGGTACTGCCCCTTTGCTTGCATGCAGAACAAGGCCTTCATCTTGGCCTTCAGCTTCTTAGCCCATGAGAGCTCAGTAGAGGGAGGAGCATACCCAATAGAACTATACTCATCTGCGCCTCCTCCTCAATCTCATCCTCGTCAACTTCCATTCTAGCAGCCTCAGCCTCAGCACAAGTAGTAGTGTTAGCCCACTGGGGCTTGATGCGGAGTCTGATGGGGTCATGACGGATCCAGTCAGGGGCCAAAAGCTCATCCTCTGGGTAGAGCTTCTCCCACATCCTCGAGATCAAGAGAAACATGTAAGGTCCATAGATGGGAACCTTACGGTTGAACACCGCAAACCGAAGCTCGCACCACATGATGTGGGAGACGTCAAGTGGTTGAGTCTGAGTGAGACGCGCCTCCTCACAAATGAGCATCATGTCCACAAGATAGGCATGCACCTTTTCCTTGTCCCCAATGTGTGGAAAGAGAGAGTTGCGGAAAATCCGGTGCATAATGTCAAGGAAATGGTTCAGCACCCACGCCTTCTTGCCACTGGGAAGAGTCTTCTCAACATAACAATGCTGGAGCTTGTTCTTGCTAGCTGACTCGGAGTTGGCATGAGGGCGAACACCAACGGGCGTCACTACAAAAAAAATACACTTCCGTGATGATACGTGTTTGTCACAGTAGGTCGCTTTTTTTGTCATGCATGTACATCCATGACAAATTTATGACAGAATCAAGATAGTCATACATTTGCTGTCGTAGAAGTGTTCCATGACATTACCAAAATTATCATCACGGAAGTGTCCACTTCCATGACGATAAATCGCGCGTCACAGAAGTGCTTTCGTCAAGGGTGACCGACATGTGGCATCCACCGTAACGGAACGCCGTTAAGCTATCGGGTCAGGTTTTGGATCCGATAACCCGTTAACAGCCCCGACCAATGGGGATTTTCCACGTGTAAAATCATCATTGGCTAGAGGAAACACGTGTCGGCTCATCGTCGGGACATATGTCATCCACTCACTGGACAGAAGGCACGTATGATACGTCGACACGTGGCACGGCCCAACAAGTTTAAATGGGCCGGCCCAACTAAAGGCCCACAAGATTTTGCGGACCATAATGGGCCGGCCCATCTAAAGGCCCACGAGATTTTGCGGACCATAATGGGCTGGCCCAGCTAAAGGCCCACAAGATTTTGCAGGCCATAATGGGCCGGCCCAGGTAAAGGCCCACAAGATTTTTATGTGCCATAATGGGCTGGCCCAGGTAAAGGCCCACAAGATTCTTGCGGGTCATAATGGGCTGGCCCAGCTAAAGGCCCACGAGATTTCGCCGACATTAATGGGCCGGCCCAGCTGTAGGCCCACAAGATTTTGAGGACCCTAGTAGGCCGGCCCATTGACTGGCTGCCATGTTTTGGGCTAAATGCCGGCCCATATTTGATCCGGTCCATTAATGGCCTGCCACGCTCCGGGCCTAATTGTGGCCCATATGAGATCCGGCCCGTTAAAAGCATACCACGTTCTGGGCCAAATTACGGCCCAGATCAGGTCCGCCCCTTTAAGAGGCTTTGGGCTCAATTATGGCCCATATCAGATTCGGCCCGTTAACTGGACACTATGCTTTTGGGCCCACTTGCTAAAGGCCCACTTAGTAATTCGGCCTAATATTAGTTTTGGCCTGTTAAGGGCCCGTTTAACATTTCGGCCCTATATTAATTTCGGCATGTTAAAAGCCCATCATATAGTTGGGCCTAACTACGGCCCGGTTTGCATCCGGCCTGCTCGCAGCCGACATCTGATTGGGCCAAACAAGGACCCAGACAATTTTGTCCTGTTAAAAGCCCGTGATTTGATTCGCACAATCATGGGTCGGGGTTCATTTCGGGCTGCTGCGTAACTAGTAGGAATTAAGAACAAACCTACTCTATACAATAAAGAAATTACGGCATAGTAACTAAGAATAAACCTACACTACACAATAAAGGATTTAAGGTATATTACATCCACTGGGCATCGAAGTTCGCCACCAGTGATCATAAAGCGCAACGAAGAAGCAGATTACAAAAACTGGGCACCATTGCAGCGTAAAAAAATAATACTGAACCGAGACCACTTCCAAGACAGTTCAAGAAAGGTTAGCCTTGCGGGGGAACTGCTGCGCAAGCTGCTGAGCAAGGCTGTGAGACCGGCCTAGCATGTCGGTCATAGATTCCAGGTGTAGCTGTTTAGCGAAGAGGTTCTCATTGGTGTTCTCCGCAATCTTTCTTAGAGATAGGACTTCAAGTCGAAGTTGAGTTGCAGAATGCCTTTCTGCTAGAACTTGGGACTGAAGAAGTCGAACTGATTCAGACAACGAATTCTGTGAGCTTGTCTGACTGTTAGTCTCAAGTAACTTGAACACTACATCAAGACAAGACTTTGGGGTTGTCTCGCTATCTTCAAGATGTTTTGCCTTCTTTGCTGCAATATATGTTGGGTTTGTCTCACAGCCTTCAGCAGACTTGTGCATGCCATCAGGCATATCACCCTGAAACAAAGCAGAGAGATGACCGGTTTTGCACGTGTATAAACAAAGATGATAACTGTTCTGTCAATTCTATCCAATTTCAAATTAGAAAATAAAGAGTATGTTCAAAATATCAATAGCATAATTTGGCATTGTTCATAATGCGGGGAGCTTCACCACACTACTGGATTACCATGTCAACATAACAAGCATAGATGAAGGGCAAAGAAAATCATTGTATCTATTTTGGATAATGTGCATGGCATGTTGTTCATATCATCAGCCACATCAGTAAGATAAAACAGGAGATGACAAGGTGCAAACGTGAGCTGCTTCACCACACACTGTGTCAGGGATATACCCCGCGGCGTAAACCGGCCGCAAGCATAACCTGGCCGGACTTGGCGGTTTATTTGAGGCCCGGCTGAGACTTGACCATTCACTGGTGACCCGTTTGGACCTGGCGGTTTATGATTCATTGGTAATCCGGCAGGCGGGTCAGAGGAGCGACAAGACCCGGTGGCCCAACGGGCGGTTCATGAAGGCCGGTTCATACTATGGTGGGCCAGTTTAAGAGAAAAGGGTGTGAATAATATTTCCCTTACAAGGAGTCAAGACCCGGACTTGTATCCGGTTTGTATTAGAGATAGACTAGTCATAATCCTAATAAGACTCTACATGTAACCCGCCCCTCCAACATATATAAGGAGGGGCAGGGCTCCCCAAAAGGGGACAAGATTGACAAGTTCCACAAGTTGGACAAGTTAGGTTTAGACAATAGCTCTCGAGATAGAGCACTCTTGTAACCATGATCATCATCATCAATATCAATGAAGCAGGATGTAGGCTTTTACCTCCACCGTGAGGGGCCGAACCTGGGTAAAAACATCGCGTCTCTCATCCCGCTCAACCCCTTTCAAGCTACCACATAGATGCGTTGGCCTCGCGACTAAGTCCTGACACTAAGGACATCTACCGTGACAATCCCACGACAGTTGGCGCCCACCGTGGGGCCTGCGCATGATGGTGATGAGTTCTTGGAGGGATCCTCCCAGGAGATCGAGAATTTCATAATTTACCGGATGAAAGTCGGTTTCAGAAGGATCTAGGTTGTTGACGAGCAGTCAAAACAACATGTTTAAATTCGATCTAGATGAGTCAAGGTTCTGCAAGTTGCCAAACCAAGACAAATCGCCCTGGCAATGGTCAAGTTAGACAATGGAAAGTGTGGTCAGCAATTAACAATGGAACCTACTTGGAAAGGTCTACGTCAGAGTCATATTCGTTAATCCGGATTTACAATCGATGAGATTTGAAGGATACAAGAGTTTGGCGTTTTATCTGCGCATCGCCGGGGCAACGCGATCTGTCGAATCCGAGTTGGAGATCAATACTACCGAACGCCGGGTTAGATCAGTAAAAACACGCCTGCAGAGACAAGGGTCAAACCCGAGGCGGCTTCATACATTGAGCTGCTTTGTTGCTACTGTTGCACGAAGGAGGACTACTTCTAAATAAACAAATTATGCTACTGTTGCTTAAAGGCAATGCTATGTGGCTGCTATTCGCATCAAGTGATCCATCTAGTACTTGAGTATTGCCTATGTTAAAGCTTAGATTTTGAGGAGATATTATTGGTGGAGACCGCTTCACGTGAGCATGCATGTTTGGACAAAGGACTACCGCACCGGCCTCTCCTCCACTCCTGCCGCACGTTGCCGCAGTCTTGAGTCGCCCGCCTAGGTGGCTGGCTGGCCTTACCCCGCCGCCCGCCTATGGCTACAGTTCCAATGGACGGCCTCTTCTGCTGCTCTGGGCTGCTAGCCCACTTCGCCGGGTCAATTCTGCAGTAGCTACGAGCCGTCCTCGGGTTAAAGTCAATCTGCCGGCCCGCCGGTTTCGTACTGTTCCTGAAGCGGCCCCGCGGCGAGTTGCTATCTTTTTCAGCCACCGCTACAGCCTTCGCGACCGAGCGTTTCGCCGCTATCATAATCCGCCTCACTGCTCCTGCCTGTGCGTTCCCAAATCGCCATTGAAACCCGTTGTCTCTACCTGCGGGCCTCGCTGCCGCCTCTGCTGCATAGCCGCGGCCTGCCAAGTCGCTGGTGATGGAGGTCGTTCCATAGGCGAAGAACAATTAACAAAGGGTCAAACCACCGCTCACAGCCTGTGATTCGGAGTCAGATCAATCAAGTCATGAAGACTCGTGGACCGTCAGATCACAAGTTGCCGAAGAAGGCATATTCCACCGGAGTGGTGTTGTATGTGAGTGCAGCAGTTGTACCTAATTTTACACTGCTCCACGTCTCCGCCCTGCTGCCACTGTTGTAACCATGGATGCAATCCGGGGTACCTGCGACAAGCCGGCCTACCGGCGCTGGACAATACTACGAGGTGCTATCCTTCCTGCATATTTTATCAGCACAAATAAAGTTTTTTCCAAGAACAATTACTCTGGTCTTTGCTATTTTTGGGCAGGATCATTATTTGTTACAAAGGTGCCGCAAAGGGACGCGCGCCAAGATTATTGCACTAGGGCTGGTCTGTGCCATGCTGCTGGATGGCTACATGGGTAAGTCGCCGTCCCCCGCTTTGTCAACACACGGGACTAACTCGCCCGTCCGTGCCGGCTTACAACGCTGCAGCCAGCTCGTCCGTTCGTATCGGCTTACAATGCTGCGGCCGGTTCATCCGTTTGTTCCTACGGGTGACTCACCTGTGGTTGATTTTAGCTTCACCGCGGTGGATAAATTCCGGCCTAACATATCAGGTGACATCTATCTAAGTCTATTTTTGACACATATTGTTTTTTGTCAAAAGAACAATTACTTTGGACTGTATATTTGGATATGCAGGACAATTATTCATTATAAACGTGGTTTATACCATGGGTACGGAGCACGCGCTAGCAACGTTCTGCACTGACGTTTCATCCATGTCATACCACCCGGTGAATGAACGTGAGCAAGTCACCGTCTCTGTGGCCCGGTTTACATAAGCTTTACGGGACCACGCTTGCGATTAACTCGCCCGTCTGTGCCGGTTTACGACACCGATGCCGGTCTTCCCCGTCCACACTGGCTTACAATGCCGCGGCCGACTCATTTGTCTGAGCTGCCTCTGAAGCTGCAGTCATTTTGTCGACCGTCTCTCACGGCCTGGTCTACATCAACATACCGGGCCGCACCTGTTTGCATGAGTTATTTATTGAGCATGAGCAAGTCACAACTTGGGTAGCCCGGTTTTCTTTCAACAAAATGGAGGCAAATTATCATATACTATCAACCGTCGTCTGCACTGGGTGGCTCAATGGGCAGGCGCACAAGTCGCCGCCACTACAGTTTTGATTAACTTCAAATCGCCAGTTGGAAGGAACCATTGGCCGAGTTGCTGACACGGTTCATATGGGATCATTTACAACCCGCCGCAGTCACCTCAACCTTCTATGGATTCACATCGTGCTATCAACGCCAATGATATACAAGTTATGCCGGTTTATATCACGGTCAAATATGGAGAGTCTCAAGCCAACTCCTCGAGTCACCTTTGAGACTCGGGGGCTACGATGACATGACTCAGCGAATCTTACCAGTTTCAGCAAATTTAAGAACCCCAGGACGATGGAGGAAAGGATAACCCGGTCCCGGAGGCTACTGCTATATTGATGAAAGTTTAAAGGCCGTCAGAAAATTTCCGGTTTAGAAAGTATATGACAGTTACAAAATCCCGGTTCAATGACGAAGATTCGGGTCATCAGAAAGTATTCTGGTTTAAAATCCGGCTCAAGGGAAGTCAGTCTGACTGCAGCTCTCAAATATCCGGTTTACAGTCCGGTTCAAGGGAAATCTGTTCTCCCACAAAGGTCTGAAGCACTCAAATCCGGTTTAACAATGTCCGGTTCAAAAAGGAATTAACCTTTCACAAGTTCGAGTTTAAAGGCCGTCAGAAAATTTCCGGCTGAAAATGAAGATTCCGGTTTAAAATCCGGTTCAAGGGAAAGATGTCTCCCACAAAGTTTTGAAGCTCTCAATATCCGGTTCAAGATCCCGGTTCAAGAAGAATTTATCTCTTGCAAAAAGTTAAAAATTGCCAAAGAGGACCTGCTGCTATGATGCGCGGTTCAAACATGGGTATCCTGCCTTATTGGCTTATCATATTATTGATCACTTGGGGGCTTGGTCGTATCCGAACCATAGCAACACCTTTTGATAGGCGTAAAGCCACAACATCACTTGGGGACTTGTGGTCATGTCTGAACCATAGTCACGCCTCTTGATGGGCGAGAGCCACCAGATCACTTGGGGACTTGGTCACGTCTGAACCAGTCATGCCTCTTGATCGGCCTAAGGCCACATAATCACTTGGGGGCTTGGTCGAATCCGAACCATTGCCATGCCACTTGATCGGCATAAATGCCACAGTTTCATTTGGGGACCTGGCTGACTTGAACCATAGCTACACCTATCGGGAGCTTGGTCGTGTCCGACCATGGTAACGCCATCTGATCAGCTCAAATAAGCCTCTTTTTGCAAACGGTTTTATCATTGCCTTTGCTTCACAATTTTCTTTGATAGATATTTCTTTCTTTTTGTTGCGTTTTTAAACCGACATTTCTTAAACCGGTTTGACTGTCAATTACAAATGGACGGGACACGGTCAAATCTTAATCCGGAGACTATCTGCCCGGTTTGATTTTCGGTTACCATCCTATTATGGAGTAAACCGTGTTTATCAAACCGGCTCGGCTTTCAACTACAAGTTGTCAGTACACGATCAAGTTATAATCCGGAGTCTATCAGCCCGGTCTGGTTTGACTACGAGTCGCCAGTATTATATATGGTTAAACCAGTGTTTTTCACAACCCGGTACGGTTTTATCATAAACCGGCACAATATGAAAGGAATTATCATTACTCAGATTGGGGTTACCACTCTTACTACAAAAGTTGTTAAAACCAACAATGTGATTCAATGTCACAGATATGATGTATTTCATATTTGATTATTCTTAAGTGCAGCCTCGGTTATAAACCCAAGTTATATGTCAGGCATTATGACCCGTCCGACGGTAAACCGTCAGGACACTTTAAACTTGTTGTATGCAGAAACAGGTTGAATAAAGTATGACGATAAATTATCCGGTGTTTATTAAATCGGCCTGGATTTGGACTATAAGTCGCCAGTATATATATATTTGGATTGCGCCATTGGAATCATGCACTTATAAATCATTGGGTTATATTATTCAAATAGCCAAACTTGGCTGAATTTTCATTATGATATTGCATGAATAAGGTTTTCACCAGATTATATTATCTTGAATAGCCAACATGGCTGGATTTTTATGGTTATTAATAACCGGTATTATTGAGTTTTCAAAATTGCTTTAGCGCAATGGCTATTGTCTTTATCAATGGGCATGATTTATTTTACAATGGAGGAAATAGTCCCGAGTCGCTGCAGGCTTACAACCCGGCACTTGGGGGCTACATTATTCAAATCAAGATTACATGCAAGTCTCATGTCGCTGCAAGCATGCATCATGACACTTGGGGGCTAATGCAAAGTCATTTTTACTAGTCTTATTGAAGATCCGACTCATCATATTATAATGAGCCGGCCCTTGGGGGCTACCAATTGCTCATGTCAACAATTCAAGGTACACAGATTTTCATCTATTATCGAAGGATCCACAACTCAATTGGTAAAGCACAAGGCTCTTAACCTTGTGGACGTGGGTTCAAGCCCCATGACGGGGGTTACATCATATGATGTTATTTTCATTGAAGAATATATCAAGTCCCAGCTCAATATTATCTTATTGAGCCGGCCCTTGGGGGCTACACTGATTGAAGTTTTATAAGCAATTACAAGTCCCAGGTTGTTGCAAGCATGACAACCCGACACTTGGGGGCTACATATATGGAGTATTCAGTTTATATGATTGAGATGAACTAATCGGATTTCTTCAAGGTTGAAACACTTATTGGAGCAAGTCTTAAGTTATCACTATGTTCTCCTCTTAAGACTTGGGGGCTACAGGTATTATGCATATAAAGGAGGAACATCTTCATTTTATCAGTTTTGAGCAAATCAGGAAGATCAATTACATGACCCGGTGTCGACAACAATTATGACCCGGCGCCATCAATATTTATAAACCGGCCATTTTGGTAATATTAAACCGGCAAGTTTTACATCTTTAAACCGGCTGAATATCAGATAAGTATTTCAGACCCATATTTCTTAAACCGGTGCTTTGGGAGCTGAGTCAAAGGAGTTATTCTTCACAATATTTCTCGGTGACAAACCAATGTCGACAAATTGATTATGAAGCTGGTCTGTTGACCCGGATTTCCCAGAAGGAGGAAATAACAAGGACTTAAGGATGATCAGGTACTGGTTTACAAAAATTCTTAACCCGGAGCATAACCTGTCAAATTTGTTCTTGTGTTTATTTTGCAACATCAGTTTACCACGAATAAATCCAAGCTAAACTTGGGGGCTAATGTCGGGGATATACCCCGCGGCGTAAATCGGCCGCAAGCATAACCCGGCCGGACTTGGCGGTTTATTTGAGGCCCAGCTGAGACTTGACCATTCACTGGTGACCCGTTTGGACCTGGCGGTTTATGATTCATTGGTAATCCGGCAGGCGGGTCAGAGGAGCGACAAGACCCGGTGGCCCAACGGGCGGTTCATGAAGGCCGGTTCATACTATGGTGGGCCGGTTTAAGAGAAAAGGGTGTGAATAATATTTCCCTTACAAGGAGTCAAGACCCGGACTTGTATCCGGTTTGTATTAGAGATAGACTAGTCCTAATCCTAATAGGACTCTACATGTAACCCGCCCCTCCAACATATATAAGGAGGGGCAGGGCTCCCCAAAAGGGGACAAGATTGACAAGTTCCACAAGTTGGACAAGTTAGGTTTAGACAATAGCTCTCGAGATAGAGCACTCTTGTAACCGTGATCATCATCATCAATATCAATGAAGCAGGATGTAGGCTTTTACCTCCACCGTGAGGGGCCGAACCTGGGTAAAAACATCACGTCTCTCGTCCCGCTCAACCCCTTTCAAGCTACCACATAATGCGTTGGCCTCACGACTAAGTCCTGACACTAAGGACATCTGCCGTGACAATTCCACGACACACTGGATTATAGATCCACGAAAATAAGCATACATATAGGGAGTATTAAGTAATGTGCATGGTATGAATAAGGAATTTGGTTTTACAAGTAAAACTTAGAACTTACGGTTCTTACGAACATGCATTTTGGTAGAAACAGCAAACTAAACAGCAGTAAACGATAGGGAGTATGAGCAAATTAAACAGCAGTTGAGGATAAAGGCTTTAGAAAGACTGACTTACATTAACAGTTAACACCGGCTTTATAATGCCCTTCTCCATGGCAAGGGAAGGATAACTCAAGAATTTCAGCACAGATTATAGAGAGTAATTATAGATATGATAATACTGGAAGGGATAGAGGATAATGAAGATAAGATGCAGATTGATGCTACATAATCAACTACCAATCCTTGGAAATACAAGCGTTACAGGACAAAATGTACTGACAAGAGCAATGGGCTACACTTCTGCACTGGCATTGTCTGTGTATTCTACTTGTTGGTAAGATTAAAAATAGATCTGATCTTTTTTAGTAAATGGTGGGCGAGGGAGATAAGATGCAGAATGCTACAAAATGAACCAATCCCTCTTCCCATAATACAAGAGTGTTTTGAACACTGGTGTACTGTACAAAACGTTCTTATATTTGTTAGGGAACGTAGTAATTTCAAAAAATTTCCTACGCACACGCAAGATCATGGTGATGCATAGCAACGAGAGGGGAGAGTGTGATCTATGTACCCTTGTAGATCGACAACGGAAGCGTTTGGTTGATGTAGTCGTACGTCTCCACGGCCCGACCGATCAAGCACCGAAACTACGGCACCTCCGAGTTCTAGCACACGTTCAGCTCGATGACGATCCCCGGACTCCGATCCAGCAAAGTGTCGGGGAAGAGTTTCGTCAGCACAACGGCGTGGTGACGATCTTGATGTACTACTGTCGCAGGGCTTCGCCTAAGCACAGCTACAATATTATCGAGGACTATGGTGGCAGGGGGCGCCGCACACGGCTAAGAATATGATCACGTAGATCAACTTGTGTTCCTCTGGGGTGCCCCTGCCTCCGTATA
>NC_041384.1:36266369-36298812 GCF_002162155.2 Triticum dicoccoides | reverse complement strand
GGGGGAAAAGAGGAAAGGGGGCCGGCCCCTCTCCTTGTCCTATTCGGACCAAGGGAGGGGAGGGGTGCGCGGCCCATCTCCGGCTGCCTCTTCTCTTTTCCACTAAGGCCCACTAAGGCCCATATACCTCCCGGGGGGTTCCGGTAACCTCCCGGTACTCCGGTAAAATCCCAATTTCACCCGGAACACTTCTGATATCCAAACATAGGCTTCCAATATATCAATCTTTATTTCTCGACCATTTCGAGACTCCTCGTCATGTCCGTGATCACATCCGGGACTTCGAACAACCTTCGGTACATCAAAACATATAAACTCATAATATAACTGTCATCGAAACCTTAAGCGTACGGACCCTGCGGGTTCGAGAACAATGTAGACATGACCGAGATACGTCTCCGGTCAATAACCAATAGCGGGACCTGGATGCCCATATTGGATCCTACATATTCTATGAAGATCTTTATCGGTTAGACCGCATAACAACATACATTGTTCCCTTTGCCATTGGTATGTTACTTGCCCGAGATTCGATCGTCGGTATCAAATACCTAGTTCAATCTCGTTGCCGGCAAGTCTCTTTACTCGTTCCGTAATACATCATCCCGCAACTAACTCATTAGTTGCAATGCTTGCAAGGCTTAAGTGATGTGCATTACCGAGAGGGCCCAGAGATACCTCTCCGACGATCGGAGTGACAAATCCTAATCTTGAAATACGTCAACCCAACATGTACCTTTGGAGACACCTGTAGAGCACCTTTAATCACCTAGTTACGTTGTGACGTTTGGTAGCACACAAAGTGTTCCTCCGGCACACGGGAGTTACATAATCTCATAGTCATAGGAACATGTATAAGTCATGAAGAAAGCAATAGCAACATACTAAACGATCGGGTGCTAAGCTAATGGAATGGGTCATGTCAATCAGATCATTCAACTAATGATGTGATCCCGTTAATCAAATGACAACTCTTTGTCCATGGTTAGGAAACATAACCATCTTTGATTAACGAGCTAGTCAAGTAGAGGCATACTAGTGACACTCTGTTTGTCTATGTATTCACACATGTATTATGTTTCCGGTTAATACAATTCTAGCATGAATAATAAACCTTTATCTTGATATAAGGAAATAAATAATAACTTTATTTTTGCCTCTAGGGCATATTTCCTTCAATATTATGGGACGGAGGGAGTAGCTGTTAATGTAAGTACAGTGATAGACCACGTTCAGTCCTTACAAGAGGACTGCAGAGATAAACCTCTTCAAAAGCATTGGGTTGATTCTAAATTGATGTAAGAGTCCATACGGATCTTATAATGTCCACCAAATGGACGATTACGAGGCTAACATGTGCAGTGATGCTACATAATCAAACAGCTATGAAAGTAAGTATGGTCATACAGGGCAAGAGGTATTCACAAGAGCAATGCAGTGTGTAGTATAGTTGCGAGATTTTGTGGTCCCTTGAGAATGAATGTTCTTCTGCTAACAGTTTTCGTACAAGTGAGACATTAAGGCAAATGCAGAAATGTAGTTCAAATTGTGATGTGATATCATAGACAGTACCTTACGCTGCAGCCGAGACCAATGTGTAACAAGATTATTCCAGTCACCGTCAGATAAATGTAGCACCGGAGACTTTACAGAAATTTCGTTCAAAGGCTTGCCATCGAAGTGCGTTTGCCTCAGGTAGGAATGATACGTCATCAACGAGTGCTTGAAAAGCGCAACCAACCCTTGCTCATCATCACAATCCAGTTTGCGCCTCGCCTATTTAAAAGAATGAAATCTTGTGTCTTCTGTCAGCAGAAACATATGCAGTAATGACCATGAATAACATTAGTACATTACTTACGCATAAGTTGCGGAGGAAGACTGGAAATTGTTCTGTGCCTGCGGTATAATCTTTCTATGAAGGAGAGATGCGCACAAAGTTCCTGACAACAACATAAGCTTCGTCTTCTAAACTGGGAAGAAATGGAACAGGGGTCCTATTTGCTGCAATTGGGGCTCTCTCTGGTTCGAAAAGGGAGTTGGAAACTGGATTTGGTGTACTCTTTCCTGGAATGGGGGTTTTGCGTCGTACAGCTGGTGCTATGTCAACTGGCATAATCATACTATTTGCTGCAGTTGGGGTCTGCTGAGTTGGGGCATCAGAAATGACTAGTGTAGTAGGGCTAGAGTCTGCTAGAGTAGGGGTATTTTGTGGGTCAGGTGATATTGCAACTACACCTAATGGGCTATTTGATTTATCAGGTGCCACTACCTTTTCCAAATACTTTGCTTGTGCTCCTCCACAATCAGCAATCGCACTCTTCCTTTTGAACGTCTGATACACAAGAACAACATTTGAATGGATAAATATGGTATTATGACAGATGGAATATGTACTGCAAATGGATAGGCAGGGCGTATTCACATACATGATGTGTAAACTAAGCTAATGGCAGTTCAACAAAGTAGAAGCAATGCAAAGCATTAGTTGCAAGATATGTGCGAGCAATGTAACCTTGGAAAGTTAGAGCAAGTAACTTGATGGGTAAATAAGATAGGGCATCTTCCTCTGACTCCTCCACTAGGGAGCTACATTGACTTAGGTCTCCCTCTAGCTCAGAATCACTGTTAGGATCATATTCTGAGCATGAATCTGTAGGTGGAGAGTGTTTGCATTGCATTGCATCCAGACTTGATTTCAGTCCCTTAATGCCAAGTTTGACAGCCATGGCATTGTTCTGCTTTATTCTTTTCATGCGCGCAAGCTCACAATCATTATGATGCTGTTCAGAATCTGAGATTCATGAAAACATAAAAAGTAGTCAGATTATCTATGGAATGCATTGCGGTTTCAACTCGGAGAGTGTCTCCCTATAAACCCCTGCATATGCAAAGTTCACCTCCCCAACCGTGCTGACCAGACCACACACAAAGATACACACCCAAGCGGCGAACATGCATTTTCGAAACTAATTTAGGAACATTTAGCTGACCAATTAAACAACTCTATTCTAATAATATCAGATTCGTATTTGAACAACTAAGCTTGTTTAGCTTGATGGGTGGAGCAGTGTTATTATGACACGAAGCACGTATTCTGATCGTATAGTGATCATAAAAGGGGGAAACTCTAAGCCTATATTTTTTAGCAAAAGAGGGTTTCCCCTCTGATTTCTATTAAAGAAACCACCACGGAACCAACATGATCAATTAAACCCTAAGCATGATCAATTAAACCGTATTATTGTTGTGCCATGGCAGATTTGAAGCTGCAAACCGGAGAAATGATATTTAGCATCCATTGTTTGCTTCGAACTAAGAACTAAATTCTAAGAGCTGAAAAGAAAGTAGAGTAACCAAGTTAAGATCTATTTTCTGGTTGAGATCAAAAGGTTGAGGAGATATGAAGTACCACCTCTATTTCGGCGCCTTGTAGGCATCGGGGGTGCGATGGCTGTCGGTGGCGTTGAAGCAGATCTACGATGGTAGACGGGTGCATCGGGGGATAAGTCCCGTTGCGGTGGAAGAGAAGGTCGTGTGAGCAGCCCCGGCAAAGAGGACGATGGCGCCGATGAAGCGAGAGGACGCGATGCAAGGCTATTGGTCCGTCGCCGTGGATGAGAAACGTCCATCTCTAGCAGTGGACGACGCGGTCTTGGTAGACGCTCCGGCATGGTGGAGGATGGTGGCGATGGATGTGGTGGAGGACGACGGCGATGGATGGGGTGGCGGATGGAGGCTGGTGTGGGAATGGGGTGTTCTAGCGCAGACGGTGTATGAATGGGAAAATGGAGGGAGAGGTACGGGGAACCATGTTTTTGGGATGCGCCTGTCTGAAATATGGGAAAGTTACGAACTTATCCCCTGTTTCAAATTTGGACGTCTCGGCGGTTGGGGATAGGACGGTAATCTCGCATCTCCCAAATATTTGCCGGTAACTATTTCGGGCGAGGAGAGGGTGTTTTGCCGCCCACGGTTGGCGCGCACGGTGTATGAACGGGGCTGACAGGTAGGGCGGTTGTGTCACGTCTGATGGAAGTTACACATCTGCCCCTATTTAAAATATTAGCCTACATCTATTTCGGACGAGGAGAGTTTGTTTTGCCGCCCACCATGTATGAATGGGGAATGGAGGGAGAAACAGAGGTCTTTCAGACGAGCTTGAATCAAATGAGTTTTGCCACCCATGTTTGACGCCCACCGTGTCGGAATGGACTCAGAGGCGGTCGTGTCATGTCTAATTGAAGTTACTAACCTACCCCTATTTAGAGCAGTGGAAATCGGGCCGATGGATTGTCCGTGTAATGGGTAGACAGTAGTTTCCATCTCCCAAACACTTGGCTTCGGGCAACCGATGTGGGAGTGGACATTTTGCTGTTTCTTTCGAATTTTGGGACAATAAGCATCCACGTTTACCCTGGCAACTAAATTCGAATCCATTTTGTATTCCTATATGAATCTTTATAAATCATTCTATGTGTTTTATATATCTTCAAAAGGACGACAAAGATGTATTCCACTGTCATATATGAATATGGTTTACAAATGCCGATACTCAAATTCAGAAACTAGAATCCAGTTTAAGGTGAATTCGAATATTTGGAACACTTCATGTCCAACTCAAATGTCACACGCAGCATAATGTGTACTCCCATTTATATATGTACACAAGCGGTGTATCAATATTCAAATACCGAGTCAATCAACCAAGAATGTACGGAACTAACAGACATATAAACACTTATAGAGTATATGGATCAATAATATCAACTAACATACATAAGCCAGGCCGCTGTACTTTTTTTGGCTACAACAACATCCTTTTTTAGCCAGCATCTTGACCCTTTTCGATGCGTGCCACTTATGGTCCATCTATACTACTATTTCTGAATGCACATTCAGCCCGATTGGCATATTTGTAGGTCTGGCACAACAATCCAAATGAAATGTCTCCGAGTCTTATCAATTAATACAGACTTGTGCTCAAATAAAATTACAAACAAAAAAACAATTATTACATGATCTCTAAAACAAATGGTTTGATTGATTACATGAACAAACAACACAAAGGTTATTCAACTATGGAAAGAACATTTCACCTATGATTTACCAAGTAGGAATTTAATTTCCTTTTTTCCTTCAGGACCTTAACATTCTGGTCAGTCTCAGCTTGCTTTGTTTTGAAATCCACCAAATATTTAATGGTTGTCTTGAGTACTGCTTGTGATTGTGTTGTTTGCTTCCTCAACATGTCAACTTCATCTCTAAGTGCAGAAGCAGAATCTCTTTCTACCACTAGTTTAGCCTCTAGAGCATCAGCAGTTGGCAATTCATAATGCACGATTAGGCCGGTGCCACTGCTGTGGGATGATGCAACATCCATGGGGACCTCGCTCTTTGATCTTGGGCTAACCTGTTTTGCCATTAAAGTTCCGATTGGATTCAGAAAAGTTGAAGTTAGCAAAACATCTCAACTGGGAGTTATAACAGCAAACCAGTTAAACAAACAAGGAATTAAAGAGTTTCAATTGGATGCTGCAAAGTAGTTATTAACATCATTGTAACCCGCTATTGCAGCAGCAAAGCAGTTAAACAAACAAGTAGATATTTAAGTTAAGGGAAACAGGTAATTCTTAACAGTAAGTATCAAACACATAGATAGGCGCAGTCTACAATATGATTAACAGGCTGTGCCATTATGTAATCAGTAGCAAACTAAATTAAGCCAAGCAACGTAATTGAACAATTTTGCAATAAGTGGCTAACTAAAATTCCGAGAAGCAGGTAACTGAACTTACGCTAGTTCTTTGTACAGGCACACTACAACTTCTTTTTCGCTTACAAGGTTGTACGAAGGAGTCCATGGCATCAATTGCTTGGATACACAGTCCCAATACTTCTTTCTTCCCACACTGCATGGGTAAGTCGAATGATTAATCTGGTAAGATGGTGCGTCCTTGATATGTTATATGAGGACGTGTAGTCAGACTAGTTGTAGCCAAACACATCACACTAGCTTTTACTGTATATTTCATGGGATTACTTTTGGAATATCGAGATCTAAGAAATCTACAATAGGATGAAAAGACTCGCATCCTTCACATTATTGGCGAACTCAGTTCATAGAAACAAGCAATTCAACCATTCTGTGGGTAAATCAAAAGCGCCACTGGAATATTTTTCACTATCCAATCATACACGCAAAAAGGGGCGACGCCACCATAGGGGCTGGTATGGGCGGCCGCCTCAGGTGGTTGGAAAGTGTGCACCTAGTTCGAGTCATCCAGGTTAGCCCATGCTAGTTTTGTTTGTCCCAACGCACGAGCAGGCAATGTAAAAAATGAAGAAAAATGTTTCGATTTGGATGGGCCAATAACAGAAGTGCAAGGCAGGCCCTATAGCAGTCTCGCAGCCCAAACGAGCGCCTTCCATATCGATCGACAACAGGAAAAATCCCAATTCATTCGCTCCAGCCTCCAGTCTGGTTCGCTCCTAACCTAACCGCCGCTGGGCAGGCCGACACAGCACTTCCTCGTGCCCTCGTTGGAGGGCGGTCGCCGGGCTTGAAGCGAACGGAAGGACAAGAAGATGAAGATCCAACCCTGGGTGTAGCCTGCGTGGGAGGCAGCGGTGGCAGCATGGGCATGGCATCGAGCTTGCGCAAACGAACAGTCGCAGCTTGCAAGAGTAGCATGCGCAACGAGCAGGTACATCACATCCCTGATTAAATCTAATTCAACTCTTCAATTTCTGGCCAATAGTTAAACCTGACAGTGTTGTAAAACTGCTTGTATATATGTAGGGAATCTATGACAATGTTGTAAAACTACTTATTTTATAACTCCCCCAATCAATACTGAACTGACTGAATCTGATGTATCTAATCAAGTTTCCGGTGCAAACATACAAGCTCATGTTGTTCTTGAGCCTGAAGTGTCTAATGAACAGACTGCTAATGAAGGATTTGATGCAAACATTTTACATGCTCCTGGCGATGAACATATAGTGTCTAATGAGGCATCTAATGCAAGCATTTTGCAAGCTCATTGAAGGATTTAGTGTCTAATGATGATCTACTATGTTGAGAGAGACAGAGATTTGTAGGCACTGATGACAAGAAAATTATAGTGCATTTCCATAGCTTGAGGAAACGTCGAGGCCATCTACCAGAAAGTCCCCGTATCATGACAACATAGCATAAATACTTTTATAATCAGTTGTTTGAAACTATTGGCATACTTGTGCAGGATAGATATATTGATATGCATTTTGCGCACTGGTTATACGTGCAATTACACTTCGATATTTTCAGCTAGAGAACGAATAATTCAAGCAGGTACAGACCATGTTTGTAGTCCTTGTACACCATGTTGCATTTTGTGTTTTTTGGTGCTTGCATCATTTAGTGTTTATAATCTGAACTACTTTGGATCATTAGCTGGTTTTCAAAGTGCATGTAGCTTCACATTTCTCAAGTTATGTTGATTTCCGTAGTG
This sequence comes from Triticum dicoccoides, assembly GCF_002162155.2. Lineage (NCBI taxonomy): Eukaryota > Viridiplantae > Streptophyta > Magnoliopsida > Poales > Poaceae > Triticum > Triticum dicoccoides. Next base: position 36,291,316 of record NC_041384.1, on the reverse strand, counting down.
CAAGTGCCTTTGTATTTTTTAAGTTAAATGTTCGCCCCTGGTAACTTGAATTCGTGGATCATCCACTACACACAAATCATACATGAATGCTAGTACGAATTAAATGAAATGCAGGGACTTACGCTAGCTCGTTGTACAGGCTCACTGCAGCTCTGCTTGCGCTTGGGATGTTCCATGTACAAGTCCATGTTACCACTTGCTTGGATGTGCAGGCCTTGTGCTCCTTGCATCCCCCTCTGCATTTTTGACACGGCGAATGATTGATCAAATAAGAGGAATCGACCTTGATGTTGTACCAGAGGACAGATACTTACAAGGTTATACGGGTGTGCAGGATGTGTACCAGATCCCGTAGCGCCGTCATGCTTCGCTAAAATATGGATTTTCTTGTTTCAGATGATATCTCCAAAAGAAATAAGAGTTAAGGTCAGAGTTGCATAGGCGTGTAAGCTAAGAGAGCAGTGAAAGGATATCCAAACATCGTCGGAACAGTGCACAAGGGAGTGATGTGTGGATACCTAGTTCGGGCCGGCATTTGGGCATGCTCTCCTAGCTAGAGTGCGGGTCACTTCAGAGCTGTTGAGGGTGATGCGCTGGCGTTGGCTGGCCACGCACGGATGCAGATCTTGAGTGGCAGCGGAGCGCTATGATGCGGTGGACGAGATCGTTGGTGAAGCCCCAACGGCGTCGGGGGGCGGAGGTGCGACGATGTGCTCGGTGAAGTAGCCCCGGTGAGCTGGGAGACGGCGTCGGTGAAGCGCACCTGATGCGGTGGAACTCGGTGTCTGTGAGGCACATCGATTGCGGCGGTCGACGTTGTCGGTGGACCACCCGGTGCGGTGGACAAGGGCGTAGATGAGGTAGCTCCGGTGCGGTGGTGAAGCGCGACCGTCGTCTTCGTCGTCGTCATCCGGCACAAAGGTGGGGAACGGTGGGGAAAGAGACGAGACGAGGGGCGATTCGAGGTTTGGCGGCGAATTAGGGATTTGAGCAATCTGGGCGCGGAAGGGGGCGGTGGAGAAGAGAGATTTTGCAGGGCTGGAATTGGGGCCGCTAGATATTTCAATACGAAATGTGGAAGCACAAACTTATATTGTCGTCGTCCTTTTTTGGGGGGGAGGGGGTGGGTGGCTGGGTGCTACGCGTCCGTCCGACACACACGACCACCCCGACAGGACTATGCTTCGGTGCCTTAAGGCACCTGCCTTTGTGTCCATGACATATGGGCCCAACAGGTGGCTGGCCCACATGTCAGTGACCCAAAGGCAGTTGACTTTAAGGCACCGAAGCAGCGTCCACCCCGACACGACCCTGGTTTACCTGGTGCGCCTACATTGGAGAATGCAAACGAATCTTCTTTCATTTGCAAACGAATCTGTATGTATTACCATGCCCGTGTTTTCCTTGCAATAATTAGTCAGTCGAAATGAGATACTCCATCCCTTCACTTTTGTAAGTCGTTTCAGACAACTTAAAATGAACTTTTTTGCACATTGTCTGAAATGTCTTCAAGGTCTTATAAAAGTGAACAGAGGGAGTGCTATAAATTAATTAATGAGGAGTTATTTGAAAAAAAAATCGAAATGGTACCCACGCTAACGTGGATTAGAGTGTGTGTCACATAATTAGTTATTTGAATTAGAGTGTGTGTCACGTAGTTAGTTATTTGAATTAGAGTGTGTGTCACGTAGCGATCTCCAATTCTAACGTGGATTTCGCATTTCACTGTATCCATGCTACTTTTTTTAATACAAATTCATATGTACATGATGAACACCATGGTAGTGAGAAAACTTTTGGATGGATTCAAACATATGACCTACAAAATAGCACAACAAACTGAGTCAATGTCAACTTTTCGAAACTTAGTATGGCACGAATTCGAAATAATTACCCGTATGCCTGGTCCTCGGTTCAAATCTTACAATGTACACCAAATTGAAACATCGATATTAAGTCTCGTACTATGTACATTCAAATGTTGGTTTCATCCCCCCCCCCCCCGCACAAATGCTACATACTTCTTGTATCGGTCAATCTTCCTCTCCTAACCACCTTAGGAAGCTATCGGTTTCCAACACACGTTCATTCTTTCTCTCCATGTTTCAATCTCTAAGTCTATCAACTACACAACCCCTTTTTCCACTCTGTTACCAAATGTTTTTACCTCACACACCCGCCATTGCACCCCATGCCGAGCTCTCTCTCTCTCCCCCCTCTCCCTCTCACCCTCTCGCGCTAAATACATGCATTGCCTATCTAGCCCCCAACCTCTCGTGCATGCGCACGCACGCACGTTGTATATCTAGGTCACTCCCTCGAGACTGTCTCACTCTTTCTTCCGCACGGCAGGCTACACTCGCTCAATCTCGCTCTCTTTATCAGAGTCTCGTTTAACCTCGTTTTCTTTCACACACAAATGATATATCTCCCTGTTCGGGCCTCGATCGACACACTCTATACTCTCTCACGCAGATTGTCCATCTAGGTCAGTCCATCCAAGCCGCCACCACTCTTTCGACCTCATGGTGGGCCACACTCACTCAATCTCTCTCTCTCTCTCTCTCTCTCTCCGTATGTCTCGATTGACCTCGCTCTTTCTCGGACAAAAACAATATATCACCATGTTTGAGCCCAATTCGACCTATTCGCATTGTATACTCTTTCACGCACATCATCTATCTAGGTCACTCTCTCTAACCCGTCTCACTCTTTCGATCGCATGGCGACCCTATGTGATCGGTTGACCTTGCTTCCTCCCACGCACAAAATATATCTACACGTCTGTGACTGGATCATCTCTCAAGCTCTATCTTACATCCCTCACCCTTGCCAAAAAGCTCAATCGGACAATATCTCTCCAGAGCACATATATTTGTTCAATGAATGTCAGACCACACTCACTTTGTCTCTCTATCTATATGTCTCTCGATTGACCTCGCTTTCTCACACCGTATGTTCCACGCGTTGAAGCTACTACCTCTCCATCCCTCGCAAAGCCGGAGCTATTTACATTGCGAGGGGCACTCCAACCTTGGATTAATTTGTGTAGGCATTTATTCCGGTCGGTTTAGATTATATTTTCATAGCATTCGGCCACAACTACTCCAAACACCGTTGCAACCCACGCAACTACCCTAGTTGATTTCCCTCTGGCTCGGTCATCGCTCTCTCGCACGTCCTTTATCGCCTTCAATGTCGCACCATGGTATTATTGAAAAAACTATGTTGTTCTCTTTAATTATTATAAATAAGCTACAAAACTACACACAGATAGTCCACTTGGAATGGAACAAATTTCGACCCACAAATTAAAGTGGTACAAACTACACACCGAGGGGCCCACATGTTATGAAACAAATTTGGACCCATATACAAATTAAAAAATAAAGGACGAGGATGGAACATGCGAAGGGGCCTTTAAGCCGCACGTTAAGAGTAGGCAACATATGTAGAATTGCAATGTTTGTTGTACCCCCTTTGTTCACATAATGTTTTTATATTACCATAGCCTAATTAATGGATAACATGTAATATTATTTTTAGTACTATTCGCCTTCACTTACTGGTGGGTTCCATGTGTGCTCTCTCTCTCCTCCCCTTCTGCGTTTAGACGCACGGGCAAACAGGAAGAACTCGCGGGCGATGTTGCCGTTGACCATATCTGGACGCGTTCACATGTCACGGCACCAGTTTCACGTACTAGCAGCACTAGTCAGTGTGTACGTGCAATGCACGTTAATTTGGAAGTATATTAAGTGCATGCAGATATTAACTACTAGGATATTATTTGCGTGTTGTCATGCGATTAGCACTATTTTTGGCATGAAACTGCACGCTAAACGTGTTGAGCACTCGACATTGAAGCAGTCTAGGTCGTTGGATGACAAGGAATACATGTGGCTTGATGACGTTTTATATTTAATTTGATACGGCTCTAGCAGAACACTCAATCGATCAAACCATACATTTCGTTCAGTCTGACTCCGACTTTAAATTATATGACGATCGATATAAAATAAACGGAAATGATAAACGTTCGGATTTTAAGCATGGCAACCCGAACGTTTTTCATGGAAAATTTAGATTACGCGGCGGCGGCGGGGGCGTCTCGCGGTGGGAAGCGGCTCCTCTGCCGTGCTCTGTGTATCGTCGGGCCACTGACCGACGGCAACGACGGCGTCTTGTGCCGTTGTTGGCGTACTCCTGGACATTGGCCTAGCTTCAAGGAAGGCCAAAATATTCTGGACTTTAGAGCGAGTCGACTGGCGGGAGGAGGCAACTGGCGTTGGTGCAAGGAAGCGGTCAACCGCAGCCATCCATGCCGCTGAGGGGGGCACTGGCACCCGCGCGGGGACAGGCGCTGTCAACGGCGCGACAGAGACATTCGTGTGCACGAGCACCGGCATGGGAGCGCACGTCAATGCACGCGCAGGTGCATGCGCTGGCAGGTGCACGTGCACGGGCACCGGCACGGGCGTGCGCGTCAGTGCACGCGCAGGCGCATGCGCTGGCAGGTGCACGGGCACGTGAAAGTCGGCGGGACCTCGTGGAACCCCGTGGGATCAAGCTCGGCGACAATGTGCGGCTCCCAGCCCATCAATGCCATGGGGATGGGCACTGGCGCAGTCGGGGCGACGGGAGCTGGAACAGGAGCGGGGACAGGCGCGTCGTCTTCCCGCAAGGCCAGTTCAAGCTCGTCCCAAAGCGCCTTATGTTCTTGAGACTCCGGCTGGGTGTCTTCCTTAGGAAACTGGAACACAAAGGGCAGACCATCATGATGCGGCATGGCGTACATTTAGGTCAGGCTAGTTGGAGGTAGACGACAGGAGAATCAGAGAGGAAGAGAGAGGATTGTAGCGATACCGGGTAGTGCGGGGTTGATTCTAAACTGCGGCGCCGGCGACATTAAAAGTGGGAGCAGTTGGGACAACGGTAGGCGGCGGAGCCTGGTCAAAGGGCTTGCCTCCCGGTGAGCCTGCATAGCGGTCTGCTCGCACGCCTCCCTGATAGTCGGTGCAACGGTCTGCTCGCACGCCTCCCGTCGACTCACACGCTTGCTCGGACGGCACCTGCCGATGAGAAGCGGGGACTCGTGGCGGCACGTAAACACCCATGGTTTCAATAGTGAAAGTGTTTGCCTTAACATGACAGGTCTTTGTTCCAAAATACCTTGGCTCTTCATTTGTGCAACTTGTCATAAGCAGCTTGTCTCAAATGGAAGAAAAAACTTACAAAGTAATATTTGTGCCATATCACGTGACCATGCTTAGTTTCAAGAATTTATGCTCACTTTTGGATTTTCTAAAATTTAAGATCCAGGATTCGAAACAATATCATAACCTGCATCATGCAATAAATTTTCAAGCCGTACATGTGTCCTGTTGTATTTCTTAAAAAAGGATTTGGTCAAACATTTTGCTTAGTTAGACTTCAGACAAGTTATATATGCAGAGTAAAAGGATAATCCCTCCGTACCAGTGCATTGCCTGATATATTAACTCAAGTACTAGGCACAAACAAACAGGCTCAATACTGTGCTCATCCTGGTGTAGTAGTAAGTTGACGGGTGACCTTGACGAGCGGCGACCGAGGGAATTGAGCCGTGCTCGGCACGGTAGGTAACGTTGTCTAGTTACTAAAGCATCCCTCCATTGTTCATCGGTAGTCATTATGGACCGGGCACATGAGGGGAATTTCCTAGGGCTGGAATTCTGGCCGCCAGATATTTCGACTTGAAACGCTGAGGCTCGACTGGTTGGGGTTGCCTACTGTGCGTACCACGCACGCCACCGAAGGACACGAGCCCGACTTTTTTTAGGATCGACACGAGCCAAGGTCTGGCTGGTACGCCGTTGGGTCCTACCATTTGAGAATACGAAAGGAACCTTTTAAATTGCCGAATGAATCTATGTGTATTACAATACCCGTATTTTCCTTACAAATACTAATCTCAACGTGGTAATTGATTTATGACGAGTTGTTGAATTAGAGTGAGTTTGTGATATAGTGATCTCAACGTGGATTTCACATTTCATGGTATCCCTAGTAAGTTTTCCAATGCAAATTCAAATTTAAAAGATGAACAATATGGAGGTGAGAAAAGTTTGTATGTATCAAGCATATGACCACACACACACACACACACAGAGACACACATCCAATAAGTATAGTGCATCTATTTTTCCAAACCATGCATGTATGACACGAATTCAAAAATACTCCTTCTATTCCTAAATATTAGTCTTTTAGAGAGTTCAACAAGTGACTACATACGGAGCAAAATGAGTGAATCTAGACTCTAAAATATGTCTATATACATCCGTATGTGCCCATCCATTTGAAGCCTCTAAAAAGACTAATATTTAGGAACGAAGGGAGTAAAATGTAAGACATCCATGGTCCTCAGTTCAATGTTTAAAATGAACATGAAACTGAAACATGAATATTAAGTCTAGTACTACAATACATGCAAATGTTGTGTTTAGGCGGAGCTATGATTGTCGGGGGTCAACCCCTCGACCTTAGATAAAATTGTGGAGCTCTGTTTAGGGTTGTTTAGATTATATTTGTCCCCACCCTCCCAGCCACCGATTGGTTGTGCACCCCCACCCCTCCTCCCCGGGAGAATATCATGTGCCCCCATGCCTTAGATGCTATATGCCGATACGAGTTGCTTGGAGCTTGTAGATCTGAGATATAGCAGCTCACATGATGTGTTTTAATATTTCTGCAGGAAACCTTGATGAGTTTGAGAATTGCACACAATTTGTACAAAAACTACTTAGATGCCCTTTGATCCCATATCCAACGACCTCGAAGCTCGTATCATTGTAGCATCTAAGATGAAGGAGGACATCATATTCTCCTGTATGTAAGAATATCATGTGCTACCACACCTTAGATGCTTTGGTGATACAAGCTCTTCGGAGGCGTTGGATTTGTGACCCAACACCTCCTCGGTGGTTCGAATGGTTTTTTGTAGAAAAGCCCCAAAAGAGTTCGGCAACTGCTTACAAGCACAAAGACTGCTCAGATGCCATTGGATCTCAGATCAAACAACCTCCAAGCTCGTATCACCGTAGCATCCAAGCTGTGATAGCACCTTATGTTTTCTCGCACGGGAGAGTATGAGGTGCTCCCGCACCGTAGATTCTATGGTGATACGATTTCACTGAGATCTAACGGCCCACAATAGGAGGTTTGAATGGTTTTGCAATATACGGCTGATAGAGTTTGAGAAATGCGCAAAAAGTACAAGTACTACGTGTTGGGTTTCGTAGTAATTTCAAAATTTCCCTACGCACACGCAAGATCAAGGTGATGCATAGCAACAAGAGGGGAGAGTGTTGTCAACGTACCCTCGTAGACCGCAACGGAAGCGTTAACGCAACGTAGAGGAAGTAGTCGTACGTCTTCCCGATCCGACCGATCCAAACACCGTTACTTCGGCACCTCCGAGTTCTTAGCACACGTACAGCTCGATGACGCTCCCTGGGCTCCGATCCAGCAAAGCTTCGGGGATGAGTTCCGTCAGCACAACAGCATGGTGACGATGATGATGTTCTACCGACGCAGGGCTTCGCCTAAGCACTACAACGATATGATCGAGGTGGAATATAGTGGCAGGGGGCACCGCACACGGCTAAGGAACGATCACCGGGATCAACTTCTGTCTCTAGGGGTGCCCCTGCCCCCGTATATAAATGAGCCAAGGGGGAGGGGGCGGCCGGCCAGGTGTGGCGCGCCAAGGGGGAGTCCTACTCCCACCGGGAGCAGGACTCCTTTCTTTTCCTAGTTGGACAAGGAGAGAGAGGGGAAAGAGGAGGAAGAGAGGAAGGAAAGGGGGGGCGCCGCCCCCCTTCCCTTGTCCTATTCGGACTAGGAAGGGGAGGGGTGCGCGGCCACCTCTTGCCTCCTCTCCTCTTTTCCCTTAAGGCCCATGTAGGCCCAATAACCCCCGAGGGGGTTCCGGTAACCCCCCGGTACTCCGGAAAAATGCCGATTTCACCCGGAAAGATTCCAATGTCCAAATATACACTACAAGAAATATGTCAACTTATGACCTTCTGTCAGTGACCCTCGAAGAATTGGTCATAAATTTATGACCATTTTAGACCAATTGGTCAAAAGCTGTTCAGGGGGCTCCAAACCCTAAACCATTGCGACCATTTTGGTCAGAAAGGTCGTAATTTCCTTACACGAAATGGTCACAAAGCAAATAGCGCTAGTCCGCTGCCTTATTTCTAGTTGTTAATGACCAATATAGATGGTCATAGCCTTGTAGATTGTGGTGGGTTGTGATGACTAGGCGCCATCTCATCAGTTTTGCCTAGGTGTCATGTCCATGTGGCAGTTTTTGCCCTAGGTTGTGAAGCAACCTATATTGCTATCATTCCCAAAATTCCCAAAAAAATCTCATAAATTCTTTGGGGCATATCTTCATCAAATATGTAAAAATCCTTCCTTGCCTAGTTCAAAACTAATTCAACAATATTCATTTTCCTATTCTGTTCACAACAACACTTTATGAAGGAAGTGCTATTTATATATTCTTGATTGCCCTCGGAATTTTTGGGCACTCTTTTCTATTCAAATCATTACCGCATGACAAAATTCAGCTCCATTTTCCTAGCAAATCTTCTTCGGCAAATTTCCAAAGTTTTTGTCCACCTAGAAGCATTGTGAAGGAAGTACCTTTTTATATCTCTAAATGACATGAAATTTATACAGTTCCTTCATATGCCCAAATTATCACCCTCCTCCAAATTGCAGCTCAGTCAAATCATCTATGTGAGCCCAGGTTCAATTTATATTTTATGGCCAAATTGGCACGTTGCAAAGCAAGTGTTATATAGACCCCTCCTATTACCCTCAAACTTTTCGGGCAGTCTTCCATACCCAAATCATTGCCACATGATAATATTCAGCTCAATTTTCCTAGTAAATCTTTCTCGGGAAATTTCCAAAGTTTCTACCTCGAGAGAAGCTTTGTGAAGTAAGTACTAGCTAGGCTTACAGAAATGATCTGAAAATTTACCAGCGCATGACCATACCTAAGTAACTTACCTACACCAATTTTGAGCTCATTTCATTCATCCAATCTCTCTCACTAGTTTTCCCAAGTTTCTGTCCATAGAAGAGCATTGTGAAGGATGTACTACTTTGGCATGTCCAAATAGTATCCATTTTCTACAGTGCTTTCCTATGCCCAAATAACCATCCTCCACCAAATGCCAGCTCAATCCATTTATTATTTTGAGCCGAGCTTCAACATTCGTAGTCATGTCCAGCGTGGTAGTTTGCAAAGCAAGTACCACCTAGGCTCCTCCTTTTGAGCTGAAAATTTGTGAAGACGGTCTCCTTAGTAACTGATCATCCCCAGCCAAAACTCACGCCAATTAGCCATGTACATTTCCCGTACCGCTAATCAAACACTTGGCTGCTAATTCATGTTTGAGCATCGATCGGTCTCCTCGTGAGAATCTTATGTTGTAATTTTCTTCCTAGCACCTACCTGGGGAGTGCCCAACCAACTAGACATGCCTAGGCCACCCAGAACACATGGCAACACCACGGTCATGCGGTGACCACGCGGCGGGCATGCGAGTTTACGCGCTCTAGAGTTGGGGCCCTCGGCCACCACCCAAACCTCGACGTATCGCCACCAAACCATGTATTTATGATTAAATAGGTACTTATGTAACTAGAAATGATTTTTGGAAGAAATAAATAGCAAACTATGAGGCAGCTGCAGTTCAAATTTGACCCGCTTCCACCTGAATCGGCGGGAATTTGTCTTTTTCACGAGACGTGGATAAAAACATTTTACACCCAACCATTTTGTCAATTGTGCATTAAATATGGCCTAGTATTTTATAAAAATGATTTGGTCCAATTTTGCAACAATTATTTGGTAGTTCTTTCACAAAAAAACCTCCTTTCGGGCACTCAAAAATGGAAAATGGTTTTTTCGTCCAAAGAAAATGAAAACTTACTTAGGCAACATTGTTTGCCATTCCAATATGCACCCTTGTGCACAATATGAGATCATTTGAACAAACTATGCCATGGATGTGGCCATAAGATTGATCATTTGGCTTGAAAGCCATTGATCTCCACACATGATAGCTCGTTTCTGAGAACACTTTTTTAAAATAATTACCGTATTACAAGTTTGTTATTTTTCCTAGGAACTTGGCCACATATGATGACACAATGCGAAGGTTTCCCAATTTTTTGATTTTTTTTGAATTTTTTATGCCCGTTTCAAAATGCGGTCAAAACGGCAGGAATGACCGTTCCTAGCTAGTGGTTGAATCTTGGAATTTTGTTGGTGTTTCTCTGATTAAAAAGATACTTATGTACCTAGAAATGATTTTTGGAAAAAATAAATAGCAAACTATGAGGCAGCTGTAGTTCAAATTTGACCCGCTTCCAACTAAATCGGCGGGAATTTGTCTTTTTCACGAGACGTGGATCAAAACTTTTTACACCCAACAATTTTGTCAATTGTGCATTAAATATGGCCTAGTATTTTATAAAAATGATTTGGTCCAATTTTGCAACAATTATTTGGTAGTTCCTTCACAAAAAAACCTCCTTTCGGGCACTCGAAAAATGGAAAATGGTTTTTTCGTCCAACGAAAATGAAAACTTCCTTAGGCAACATTGTTTGCCATTCCAATATGCACCCTTGTGCACAATATGAGATCATTTGAACAAACTATGCCATGGATGTGGCCATAAGATTAATCATTTGGCTTGAAAGCCATTGATCTCCACACATGATAGCTCGTTTCTGAGAACACTTTTTTAAAATAATTGCCGTATTACAAGTTTGTTATTTTTCCTAGGAACTTGGCCACATATGATGACACAATGCGAAGGTTTCCCAATTTTTTGATTTTTTTTGAATTTTTTATGCCCGTTTCAAAATGCGGTCAAAACGGCGGGAATGACCGTTCCTAGCTAGTGGTTGAATCTTGGAATTTTGTTGGTGTTTCTCTGATTAAAAAGATACTTATGTACCTAGAAATGATTTTTGGAAAAAATAAAGAGCAAACTACGAGGCAGCTACAGTTCAAATTTGACCCGCTTCCAACTAAATCGGCGGGAATTTGTCTTTTTCACCAGAGGTGGATCAAAACTTTTTACACCCAACCATTTGGTCAATTGTGCATTAAATATGGCCTAGTATTTTATAAAAATCATTTGGTCCAATTTTGCAACAATTATTTGGTAGTTCCTTCACAAAAAACCTCCTTTCGGGCACTCGAAAAATGGAAAATGGTTTTTTCGTCCAACGAAAATGAAAACTTCCTTAGGCAACATTGTTTGCCATTCCAATATGCACCCTTGTGCACAATATGAGATCATTTGAACAAACTATGCCATGGATGTGGCCATAAGATTGATCATTTGGCTTGAAAGCCAATGATCTACACACATGATAGCTCGTTTCTGAGAACACTTTTTTAAAATAATTGCCGTATTACAAGTTTATTATTTTTCCTAGGAACTTGGCCACATATGATGACACAATGCGAAGGTTTCCCAATTTTTTGATTTTTTTTGAATTTTTTATGCCCGTTTCAAAATGCGGTCAAAACGGCGGGAATGACCGTTCCTAGCTAGTGGTTGAATCTTGGAATTTTGTTGGTGTTTCTCTGATTAAAAATATACTTATGTACCTAGAAATGATTTTTGGAAAAAATAAAGAGCAAACTACGAGGCAGCTACAGTTCAAATTTGACCCACTTCCACCTGAATCGGCGGGAATTTGTCTTTTTCACGAGACGTGGATAAAAACATTTTACACCCAACCATTTTGTCAATTGTGCATTAAATATGGCCTAGTATTTTATAAAAATGATTTGGTCCAATTTTGCAACAATTATTTGGTAGTTCCTTCACAAAAAAAACCTCCTTTCGGGCACTCGAAAAATGGAAAATGGTTTTTTCGTCCAACGAAAATGAAAACTTCCTTAGGCAACATTGTTTGCCATTCCAATATGCACCCTTGTGCACAATATGAGATCATTTGAACAAACTATGCCATGGATGTGGCCATAAGATTGATCATTTGGCTTGAAAGCCATTGATCTCCACACATGATAGCTCGTTTCTGAGAACACTTTTTTAAAATAATTGACGTATTACAAGTTTGTTATTTTTCCTAGGAACTTGGCCACATATGATGACACAATGCGAAGGTTTCCCAATTTTTTGATTTTTTTTGAATTTTTTATGCCCATTTCAAAATGCGGTCAAAACGGCTAGTGGTTGAATCTTGGAATTTTGTTGGTGTTTCTCTGATTAAAAAGATACTTATGTATCTAGAAATGATTTTTGGAAAAAATAAAGAGCAAACTACGAGGCAGCTACAGTTCAAATTTGACCCGCTTCTAGCTGAATCGGCGGAAATTTGTCTTTTTCACCAGAGGTGGATCAAAACTTTTTACACCCAACCATTTGGTAAATTGTGCATTAAATATGGCCTAGTATTTTAGAAAAATGATTTGGTCCAATTTTGCAACAATTATTTGGTAGTTCCTTCACAAAAAAACCTCCTTTCGGGCACTCGAAAAATGGAAAATGGGCACTTGAAAAACCTCCTCAATTATTGACGAGAGGTGGATAGACAACTATTGAGACACAAGCATTTGGTCAATTGTACCTAAAATATGATCTAATATTATTGAAAAATAGAGTGGTGCCATTTTGCAACAAATATTGGTGGGTGCTTCAAAAAATATATACCATTTTCGACACTCCAAAGATAGAAAATGTTTTTTGCAAATAAAACTCATTTTCGAGATCAATTTTTAAAGATATTTGTATTAATCTAGGTTTGTTATTTTTCTGAAAAACAAGTCTCACTTTTAACACGATGCTATTGTTCTTATTTTTTTCTAATTCTATGATGGTATAAAATAGGTGACATGATTTAGCATATTATTTAATTGATTACGACCAATTTAGATGGTTATAAAATCGTCAAAGTGTGTACTACATTGTGATTGGTGGAACCGTTTGTGGCACGGATCGATGAGATGGCAGACATCCTACCATCCATTGCTAGCAATCCAACGTCCATCCATCCGTCCATGCAAAGAAAGGAAAAAAAACCACCGCACCAAACCCTACCTCTCCTTCCTTCCTTCCGCCCGCCGCCTCCCTCTCTTTGTCCCCGATCCAGATCAGCCTCTCCCTCACCCCTCGCGCCGCACCCTACTTCCCTTGTGCTGTCACCGGTGGCACCCTCATTCCTTTCTGTCACCGGCGGCGCCCTCCTTCCCTCGTGCTGCACCCGAACCTCGCTCCCGCTCCCAGCTCTTCTTCCTCCTCCGCTGCAGCTAGGGTTTCGTTTCCCCGATCCCCAATCCCCGAAGCTCGGATCCAGCAGCAGCATCAGCGATGGCGGCCGCGGGAGATCCTCTCCAAGGTCAAGCATGTCCAGGCCAAGCCTGCTGGCCGCCCTCGCGGGTGACTGCCTTCGCGGTGACGACGGCGGCGATCTCGTCATCCCCACCCCCGATTCATCTCCAATCCCGCCGCCGACACCCAACCCCACCCCCACCGGCGACCTCCCCTAACCCCATCACCACCGGCGACCTCCCTCCCTTGCTCCTCCCTCCCATGTCACTGCCGCCGCCACACACTGCCGATCCCCTCACATGCCGTACCCTCTCCAGTCCCCTCCCCTCCCCTGCCCTCATCAGAAGAGGAAGAGAAGAGGGTTAGGCGGATCAGGCGGCCGCCATGGCGCGACCAGATCCGCCACGGTTGCCCCGCGCGTTGTCCACGGGCTCGACTCCAGGGACTGGTCTGCGAGGCCCTCAACGACGCGCGCCGCCTCGCCATCCACCACCCTGCCCTCCTCGTCCCCATCATGTAAGTTCTTTGATCCCCTCTGTCGTTTCTGCTCTTGGCTTCTGTTTTGGCGAATCCGTTGGGGATCTGACCCGAGAATCGTTCGTCCGTCCGCGGGTGCTGATTGGCAGGGAGAAGGTGGTGCTGGGGATCTTGAAGACGGTGAAGAACCCGTGCAGCGCCGTGCTCAAGACCTCCGTGATGGCGTGCACGGACGTCTTCACGGCCTTCGGCAACCTCTCCTTGAGCAGCAGCTTGTCCAAGCCGATGCATTGGAGTTCATATATATTTCTCCAAAAATTATACTCTCACTATGTAGAATCTTTTGGGCCTGAATCATTGGTTGAGTTTAGGTCAAAAGCATCTGTATGCCAATAGTTTTGATGTTGTTTTGTGCTATATACTTTAGGCAACAGTTAACTCATTAATTAAGATGCCGAGGTACTATCAACTAGATCTGTTCACACACATACTTTAGTAACCAGCTCCATTAATCATCTGATCAGCTATGTAAACTAATCACTGAACCTGGAAATTATGTGCTTTGATAGAACATGGAAACTAATCAAATGCAGAAGAGTTGTTTCAGTTTGAGTTTTGTTTGAAATGTTGCAACTTCAGAATTCTGGGAACTTTCCATAAAGTTTGCATCAGTTTAGTGGGTTCACCTATATTATGTTGTTGGAAGCTAGTTCATGATGAACTGATTTAACTCTCTACTGGAATATTATTGTTTTCTTTATGGGAGGAATATAGTGTATTAGTTGATGTAAATTTGTTTGGGTTCAGACCTATGCTTCCTCCACTGTTTTGTAGAGTTGGCTAATTTTAGATGCTGCATAATAACCTTTAAGGCTGTGGCCAATTTTAGATGCTGCATAATAATCTTTGTACTGCATAATAAAAAATTGTACCGAAGATGAATGGTCGATTAGTTTTAGCTTCAAGCCATTTTAGTATATTCTTTGTGCATGTGGCTTGTGGCTATAACTAGTTTGTTGTAGTTCATCCATGATGTCCAGTAGCTATGAGATCCGAGAGATGCCGACCATTCGAGCCACTTAACTTATTCAGCTTTCACTCTACAATCTTGCTAATTTAAAGTCAGTGGGGGACTTTCCCCCACTGTCCATAGTTCCTAAAAAAACTTATTCAGCTTTGGCCATCCTCATTTGCTATGCTAGGTATAATGTAAACTCTCTTCTAAATTTGATTTGTACTAGTTTGACTTTCCTAAGTTTCTTTTCTTGTTAGCAGAGCTTACACTATCTTTCTATAGGCGCCGCCGGATTCGAGGGTGGAGCCCGAGCCTCCACTGGAGCATGGATCAGCCGTGCAGAGGTGGAGCTCCGCATGGATCATGACTTGGTCGTTGTGGGGGCCTGGACCATCAAGCTCGCGGGCGAGATGGACGGCCTCGGCAACGGAGGCGCGCGTGAGATCCTGGGGTTGACCAATCCACGGGGCACCAGATCATCCCTCGGGGTCGCCTGATGTAGCCACACTATCGCCGGATCTCCTCCCCTCTCTCTCTCTGTGTGTTTTTCTGTCAATAGCTAGTAGCATAAGTTGGAGCTGGCTGTACCAGGAACTTAATCTGCATTTATTCAACTAGATCAAGTACAAGTACATTAGTTTGTAATCTGCTATTAATACATCTCCTATTCATAAATTTCCTGAAGTAGTGCATGTAATATATTTAGGTGCTGGTTAATTAGAAAATGGATGTGATTTCTAACTTGATTGCTGTAGGATACAAGATATATCTCTGTTGGTTCATCTTGCTGTAGAATATGCCCCTGTTCATTCATTTACGTGTATTTCTATTTAAGTCCTAAATATTTTTCTTGAAGCTCCACTGCCGCATCCTGTTCCTGGTAAAAATATGAAGGAATCCCTTTTAACTTGTTCCTGTTCACATACACATGTTCACGAGCACACATTGACATGGCCAAGCCTCACGTGCACATGGTGAGTGAGCTTCAGAATTGAATTTTGTTTTTGCTGGGTCAGCTCAACCCAAAAGAACTGTGTCACACAGATTTTTTTTCAAGTAAACTGAAGCATTCTTTTTTTCATTTCATTTCACCATGTGTGTGCCAGATGCTTTTGCTTCTACAATGCGAATGAGCTAATGACGAACTACTCTAATTTAAATGAGTTGGGATTCATCACTACAATATGAGTATGTTTGCATTTTACTTAGCTTGTAATCAATAACCCAGTCCTTAACTAAATATTTTATTAGATCATGAGGTTTTCTACAAATTAGTAAGGTAGTGGTTGTAGCTGCTGCATTGTTGCTTACATTTGATACTACACAATGTGACTGGAGTTTATTGTGATTTGCAGAAGATAGAATCTGGATGCAATTGCTTTGATATTCCTGTTTGGCCCCCAGGCATTCTCATGAAGTACAATGAGGTGTCCTCATCTAACTATTTCGCCAATGGGTAAGCCTCACTGCCAATCTTTCAAGTAGTAGTTGTACGGTGTCTCTATCATCTCTGTTTGTATATAAGTACGCCACTGTTGAGGTTTAGCAATCTCTGTTATGGTGTTGATCTGAATCATGCTTTTCTGTATGTGACAGCGAACTGGCTACCCTCGTGTAGTTGAGCAATTAGTATCCATACATGCCCAGTGCATGCCTAAATCCCGAGTTTTATTTTTAAACACCTCTCCATATATGTGCAGTGCCTATTGTAATTGTCAAGTGTGAATTCTGTATATGAGGTGTGTTCTCCTTGAAGTAATTTCTAGTAGCCTGCTTGTTATGTGTAGAGTGCACAACACATTACGTGTACTGAGGATGAAATGGTCTGAGTATGGCATTTTCAATTTAACTTACTTTTTTGGTGTTGAGCTGTCGATAAATTGGTGTTGGTACCATGATTCTTGAACTGTTATTTTCTTTTGGTAAATGAACTGCTGCTTTGGTGCATAGATGTATCTTCACGAGTCACAAAACTCCTGACATGTAGGCGACTGGAGTGCACCAGAAGCATTGACGGTGACGCAGTCCTCGGTGCCGCCCTCTGCTAGAGCAGTGCGTCCCCTCTCTGTTCTCCCAGCCACCCCTAAGTTTTGGATTTGAATCGTTTCTGTGAACTCTAGCCATGCTCACTTGTAAATCTGGTTTGATGTTTAAAGCGTGACTTATGATAATCTGGTTTCATCGCCTTCCAGGGACAACATATATATGCTCAATACACTCTACTTGTTTTCCTGTATAGTTTTCTTACTTGTTTTCCTTTATGCGTTCACTCTTTTTCAGGAGCTCCAAGCCTAATTTTTTTCCTTTATGTTCGCTCTTTTACAGGAGCTCCAGTCCTAATTTTTCTGAGTGTGAAGCCGTGAAGCCAAGTGCGAAGCAGTGAATGCTGGAGAGAGATGATGCTGGAGAGATGCCCTTCCTTGTAGGTCTGCACATAAGCGGAAGTTCCTGGGTATACAAGATTCGATGGTTAAATTGGTTGATGTGATGTGAATGAGTGTATGGAAACTGGTTGTGTAATGTGAATGAGTGTATGTAGTTTCACGTGTTCTGTTCTATATAGCATATTGTAATAAACTTATTTTAGCTGTTATTTGAAGATTTTCATATGCTTTCTCTCTTCTGTCTGTTTGATATATACATATATATTGCTTATTAATAAGCTGTGAAAAATCTGACATTTGGGACCCATCTGTAAACTGGAGCTGGGAAAAAAAGCTGGAAATAAAAAATAAATTGACTGCAAAATGTTGTGCGCTAGAAAATAAAAAGGCCAAATTGTAAGCCAGGCCCATGTAGCTAACCAAAATCAGCATAAAATACATATATTAAAAGGGCTTGCCTCAAAAAATACATGGGCCGAATTACTGGGTCAGACCCATGTAGCTAATAAAAGCACAGGAAAAAACAACAAATGGGCCAAATTGTTGGGCTAGGCCCATGTAGAAAACCGAATTGGACCGGGCTGAATCTTGTGCCACATCAGCTTGCCACGCTGGATGCCTACGTGGCCTGGGGAGGTTGCTAGTGACCAAAACGCCACAGTAGGAATATTTTGGTCATAAACGTCTACGACCATTCCAGAAGAAAGGTCGCTATAGTCAGTTTACAATGGCCAGCTTTTGACCTTATGTTTTTGGTCACAAAAAAGGTCATAAATGGAAATTTGTGACCATTCAGTGACCAATAGTGGTGGTCACAAGTTGACATATTTCTTGTAGTGATAGGCTTCCAATATCTCGATCTTTATGTCTCGACCATTTCGAGACTCCTCGTCATGTCCGTGATCACATCCGGGACTCCGAACTAACTTCGGTACATCAAAATGCATAAACTCATAATAACTATCATCGTAACAATAAGCGTGCGGACCCTACGGTTGGAGATCAATGTAGACATGAATGAGACAAATCTCCGGCCAATAACCAATAGCGGGACCTGGATGCCCATATTGGCTCCCACATATTCTACGAAGATCTTTATCGGTCAGACCGCATAACAACATACGTTGTTCCCTTTGTCATCGGTATGTTACTTGCCCGAGATTCGATTGTCGGTATCCAATACCTAGTTCAATCTCGTTACCGGCAAGTCTCTTTACTCGTTCCGTAATACATCATCTCGCAACTAACTTATTAGTTGCAATGCTTGCAAGGCTTATGTGATGTGCATTACCGAGAGGGCCCAGAGATACCTCTCCGACAATCGGAGTGACAAATCCTAATCTCGAAATACGCCAACCCAACATCTACCTTTGGAGACACCTGTAGAGCTCCTTTATAATCACCCATTTACATTGTGACGTTTGGTAGCACACAAAGTGTTCCTCCGGCAAATGGGAGTTGCATAATCTCATAGTCATAGGAACATGTATAAGTCATGAAGAAAGCAATAGCAACATACTAAACGATCGGGTGCTAAGCTAATAGAATGGGTCATGTCAATCAGATCATTCACCTAATGATGTGATCCCATTAATCAAATAAAAACTCTTTGTTCATGGTTAGGAAACATAACCATCTTTGATTAATGAGCTAGTCAAGTAGAGGCATACTAGTGACACTCTGTTTGTCTATGTATTCACACATGTATTATGTTTCCGGTTAATACAATTCTAGCATGAATAATAAACATTTATCATGATATAAGGAAATAAATAATAACTTTATTATTGCCTCTAGGGCATATTTCCTTCAGTCTCCCACTTGCACTAGAGTCAATAATCTAGATTACACAGTAATGATTCTAACACCCATGGAGCCTTGGTGCTGATCATGTTTTGCTCGTGGAAGAGGCTTAGTCAACGGGTCTGCAACATTCAGATCCGTATGTATCTTGCAAATCTCTATGTCTCCCACCTGGACTAGATCCCGGATGGAATTGAAGCGTCTCTTGATGTGCTTGGTTCTCTTGTGAAATCTGGATTCCTTTGCCAAGGCCATTGCACCAGTATTGTCACAAAAGATTTTCATTGGACCTGATGCACTAGGTATGACACCTAGATCGGATATGAACTCCTTCATCCAGACTCCTTCATTTGCTGCTTCCGAAGCAGCTATGTACTCCGCTTCACATGTAGATCCCGCTACGACGCTTTGTTTAGAACTGCACCAACTGACAGCTCCACCGTTTAATGTAAACACGTATCCGGTTTGCGATTTAGAATCGTCCGGATCAGTGTCAAAGCTTGCATCAACGTAACCGTTTACAATGAGCTCTTTGTCACCTCCATATACGAGAAACATATCCTTAGTCCTTTTCAGGTATTTCAGGATGTTCTTGAGCGCTGTCCAGTGATCCACTCCTGGATTACTTTGGTACCTCCCTGCTAAACTTATAGCAAGGCACACATCAGGTTTGGTACACAGCATTGCATACATGATAGAGCCTATGGCTGAAGCATAGGGAACATCTTTCATTTTCTCTCTATCTTCTGCAGTGGTCGGGCATTGAGTCTGACTCAACTTCACACCTTGTAACACAGGCAAGAACCCTTTCTTTGCTTGATCCATTTTGAACTTTTTCAAAATCTTGTCAAGGTATGTGCTTTGTGAAAGTCCAATTAAGCATCTTGATCTATCTCTATAGATCTTTATGCCTAATATGTAAGCAGCTTCACCGAGGTCCTTTATTGAAAAACTCTTATTCAAGTATCCCTTTATGCTATCCAAAAATTCTATATCATTTCCAATCAGTAATATGTCATCCACATATAATATCAGAAATGCTATAGAGCTCCCACTCACTTTCTTGTAAATACAGGCTTCTCCGAAAGTCTGTATAAAACCAAATGCTTTGATCACACTATCAAAGCGTTTATTCCAACTTCGAGAGGCTTGCACCAGTCCATAAATGGATCGCTGGAGCTTGCACACTTTGTTAGCTCCCTTTGGATCGACAAAACCTTCCGGTTGCATCATATACAACTCTTCTTCCAGAAATCCATTCAGGAATGCAGTTTTGACATCCATCTGCCAAATTTCATAATTATAAGATGCGGCAATTGCTAACATGATTCGGACAGACTTAAGCATCACTACGGGTGAGAAAGTCTCATCGTAGTCAACCCCTTGAACTTGTCGAAAACCTTTTGCGACAAGTCAAGCTTTGTAGACAGTAACATTACCGTCAGCGTCAGTCTTCTTCTTGAAGATCCATTTATTCTCAATTGCTTGCCGATCATCGGGCAAGTCAACCAAAGTCCATACTTTGTTCTCATACATGGATCCCATCTCAGATTTCATGGCTTCAAGCCATTTTGCGGAATCTGGGCTCACCATCGCTTCTTCATAGTTCATAGGTTCATCATGATCTAGCAGCATGACTTCCAGAACAGGATTACCGTACCATTCTGGCGCGGATCTCACTCTGGTTGATCTACGAGGTTCAGTAGTATCTTGATCTGAAGTTTCATGATCATTATCATTAGCTTCCTCACTAACTGGTGTAGGTGTCACTGAAACAGTTTTCTGTGATGTACTACTTTCCAATAATGGAGCAGGTACAGTTACCTCGTCAAGTTCTACTTTCCTCCCACTCACTTCTTTCGAGAGAAACTCCTTCTCCAGAAAGTTTCCGAATTTAGCAACAAAAGTCTTGCCTTCGGATCTGTGATAGAAGGTGTATCCAATAGTTTCCTTTGGATATCCTATGAAGACACATTTCTCCGATTTAGGTTCGAGCTTATCAGGTTGAAGCTTTTTCGCATAAGCATCGCAGCCCCAAACTTTCAGAAATGACAACTTTGGTTTCTTGCCAAACCACAGTTCATAAGGCGTCGTCTCAACGGATTTTGATGGTGCCCTATTTAACGTGAATGCGGCCGTCTCTAGAGCGTATCCCCAAAACAATAGCGGTAAATCAGTAAGAGACATCATAGATCGCACCATATCTAGTAAAGTACGATTACAACGTTCGGACACACCATTACGCTGTGGTGTTCCGGGTGGCGTGAGTTGCGAAACTATTCCACAATTTTTCAAATGTACACCAAACTCGTAACTCAAATATTCTCCTCCACGATCAGATCTTAGAAACTTTATTTTCTTGTTACGATGATTTTCAACTTCACTCTGAAATTCTTTGAACTTTTCAAATGTTTCAGACTTATGTTTCATTAAGTAGATATACCCATATCTGCTTAAGTCATCTGTGAAGGTGAGAAAATAACGATATCCACCACGAGCCTCAACATTCATCGGACCACATACATCTGTATGTATGATTTCCAACAAATCTGTTGCTCTCTCCATAGTACCGGAGAACGGTGTTTTAGTCATCTTGCCCATGAGGCACGGTTCGCAAGTACCAAGTGATTCATAATCAAGAGGTTCCAAAAGTCCATCAGTATGGAGTTTCTTCATGCGCTTTACACCGATATGACCTAAACGGCAGTGCCACAAATAAGTTGCACCATCATTATCAACTCTGCATCTTTTGGCTTCAACATTATGAATATGTGTATCACTACTATCGAGATTCAATAAGAATAGACCACTCTTCAAGGGTGCATGACCATAAAAGATATTACTTATATAAATAGAACAACCATTATTCTCTGATTTAAATGAATAACCGTCTCGCATTAAACAAGATCCAGATATAATGTTCATGCTCAACGCTGGCACCAAATAACAATTATTTAGGTCTAATACTAATCCCGAAGGTAGATGTAGAGGTAGCGTGCCGACCGCGATCACATCGACTTTGGAACCGTTTCCCACGCGCATCGTCACCTCGTCCTTAGCCAATCTTCGCTTAATCCGTAGTCCCTGTTTCGAGTTGCAAATAATAGCAACAGAACCAGTATCAAATACCCAGGTGCTACTGCGAGCATTAGTAAGGTACACATCAATAACATGTATATCACATATACCTTTGTTCACCTTGCCATCCTTCTTATCCGCCAAATACTTGGGGCAGTTCCGCTTCCAGTGACCAGTCTGCTTGCAGTAGAAGCACTCAGTTTCAGGCTTAGGTCCAGACTTGGGTTTCTTCTCTTGAGCAGCAACTTGCTTGCTGTTCTTCTTGAAGTTCCCCTTCTTCTTCCCTTTGCCCTTTTTCTTGAAACTAGTGGTCTTGTTGACCATCAACACTTGATGCTCCTTCTTGATTTCTACCTCCGCAGCTTTCAGCATTGCGAAGAGCTCGGGAATAGTCTTATTCATCCCTTGCATATTATAGTTCATCACAAAGCTCTTGTAGCTTGGTGGCAGTGATTGGAGAATTCTGTCAATGACGCAATCGTCTGGAAGATTAACTCCCAATTGAATCAAGTGATTATTATACCCAGACATTTTGAGTATATGCTCACTGACAAAACTATTCTCCTCCATCTTGCAGCTATAGAACTTATTGGAGACTTCATATCTCTCAATCTGGGCATTTGCTTGAAATATTAACTTCAACTCCTGGAACATCTCATATGCTCCATGATGTTCAAAACATCGTTGAAGTCCCGATTCTAAGCCGTAAAGCATGGCACACTGAACTATCGAGTAGTCATCAGCTTTGCTCTGCCAGACGTTCATAACATCTGGTGTTGCTCCAACAGCAGGCCTGGCACCCAGCGGTGCTTCCAGGACGTAATTCTTCTGTGCAGCAATGAGGATAATCCTCAAGTTACGGACCCAGTCCGTGCAATTGCTACCATCATCTTTCAACTTTGCTTTCTCAAGGAACGCATTAAAATTCAACGGAACAATAGCACGAGCCATCTATCTACAATCAAACATAAACAAGCAAGATACTATCAGGTACTAAGTTCATGATAAATTTAAGTTCAATTAATCATATTACTTAAGAACTCCCACTTAGATAGACATCCCTCTAATCCTCTAAGTGATCACGTGATCCAAATCAACTAAACCATGTCCGATCATCACGTGAGATGGAGTAGTTTCATTGGTGAACATCATTATGTTGATCATATCTACTATATGATTCACGTTCGACCTTTCGGTCTCCGTGTTCCGAGGCCATATCTGTATATGCTTGGCTCGTCAAGTATAACCTGAGTATTCCGCGTGCGCAACTGTTTTGCACCCGTTGTATTTGAACATAGAGCCTATCACACCCGATCATCACGTGGTGTCTCAGCACGAAGAACTTTCGCAACGGTGCATACTCAGGGAGAACACTTCTTGATAATTTTAGTGAGAGATCATCTTATGATGCTACCGTCAATCAAAGCAAGATAAGATGCATAAAAGATAAACATGACATGCAATCAATATAAGTGATATGATATGGCCATCATCATCTTGTGCTTGTGATCTCCAT
This sequence comes from Triticum dicoccoides, assembly GCF_002162155.2. Lineage (NCBI taxonomy): Eukaryota > Viridiplantae > Streptophyta > Magnoliopsida > Poales > Poaceae > Triticum > Triticum dicoccoides. The sequence goes on along the minus strand of NC_041384.1, from coordinate 36,267,663 downwards.
CTCCAAAGCACCGTCCTGATCACCATCGTCACCGGCGCGACACCTTGATCTCCATCGTAGCATCGTTGTCGTCTCGCCAATCTTATGCTTCTACGACTATCGCTACCGCTTAGTGATAAAGTAAAGCATTACAGAGCGATTGCATTGCATTCAATAAAGCGACAACCATATGGCTCCTGCCAGTTGCCGGTAACTCGGTTACAAAACATGATCATCTCATACAATAAAATTCAGCATCATGCCTTGACCATATCACATCACAACATGCCCTGCAAAAACAAGTTAGACGTCCTCTACTTTGTTGTTGCAAGTTTTACGTGGCTGCTACGGGCTTTAAGCAAGAACCAATCTCACCTACGCATCAAAATCACAATGATAGTTTGTCAAGTTGATAACGTTTTAACCTTCACAAGGACCGGGCGTAGCCACACTCGGTTCAACTAAAGTTGGAGAAACTGTCGCCCGCAAGCCACCTCTGTGCAAAGCACGTCGGGAGAACCGGTCTCGCGTAAGCGTACGCGTAATGTTGGTCCGGGTCGCTTCATCCAACAATACCGCCGAACCAAAGTATGACATGCTGGTAGGCAGTATGACTTATATCGCCCACAACTCACTTGTGTTCTACTCGTGCATATAACATCAAACCATAAAACCTAGGCTCGGATGCCACTGTTGGGTTTCGTAGTAATTTCAAAATTTCCCTACGCACACGCAAGATCATGGTGATGCATAGCAACGAGAGGGGAGAGTGTTGTCTACGTACCCTAGTAGACCGCACCGGAAGCGTTGACGCAACATAGAGGAAGTAGTCGTACGTCTTCCCGATCCGACCGATCCAAGCACCGTTACTCCGGCACCTCCGAGTTCTTAGCACACGTACAGCTCGATGACGCTCCCCGGGCTCCGATCCAGCAAAGCTTCGGGGATGAGTTCCGTCAGCACAACGGCGTGGTGACGATGATGATGTTCTACCGACGCAGGGCTTCGCCTAAGCACTACAACGATATGATCGAGGTGGAATATAGTGGCAGGGGGCACCGCACACGGCTAAGGAACAATCACCGGGATCAACTTCTGTCTCTAGGGGTGCCCCCTGCCCCCGTATATAAAGGAGCCAAGGGGGAGGGGCGGCCGGCCAGGTGTGACGCGCAAATGGGGAGTCCTACTCCCACCGGGAGTAGGACTCCTTTCTTTTCCTAGTTGGACAAGGAGAGAGAGGGGAAAGAGGAGGAAGAGAGGAAGGAAAGGGGGGGGGGCGCCGCCCCCCTTCCCTTGTCCTATTCGGACTAGGAAG
>NC_041384.1:36262353-36266118 GCF_002162155.2 Triticum dicoccoides | reverse complement strand
AAATGCCGATTCACCCGGAACGATTCCGATGTCCAAATATAGGCTTCCAATATATCGATCTTTATGTCTCGACCATTTCGAGACTCCTCGTCATGTCCGTGATCACATCCGGGACTCCAAACTAACTTCGGTACATCAAAATGCATAAACTCATAATAACTGTCATCGTAACGTTAAGCGTGCGGACCCTACGTGTGACGCCCTCGATTCAATCATACACTAATCATACACGCAAATGTGTATGATCAAGATCAAGGACTCACGGGAAGATATCACAACACAACTTTAGACACAAAAAATAAAATAATACAAGCTTTATATTACAAGCCAGGGGCCTCGAGGGCTCGAATACATAAGCTCGAAAACACAAGAGTCAGCGGAAGCAACAATATCTGAGTACAGACATGAGTTAGACAAGTTTGCCTTAAGAAGGCTAGCACAAAACAACAACGATCGAAAGGGCAAGGCCTCCTGCCTGGGAGCCTCCTAACTACTCTTGGTCGTCGGCGTCCGTCACGTGGTAGTAGGCACCCTCGGGGTAGAAGCAGTCGTCAAAGGTGGCATCTGGCTCCTGGACTCCACCATCTGGTTGCAACAACCAGAAAGAAGAAAGAAGGGGGAAAAGGGGGGAGCAAAGCAACCGTGAGTACTCATCCAAAGTACTCGCAAGCAAGGATCTACACTACATATGCAACATTATCAAAGGAAGGCTGTATATGTGGACTGGGCTGCAGAGATGCCAGAATAGAGAGAAGGTCTAGTCCTATCGAAGACTAGCATCTTCTGGAAACCACCACCTTGCAGTAACCGGAAGGAGTAGAGTAGCATAAAGTAAAGTAGTAGTAGTGTTATCAACCTCGGCCAGAGATCCTTTCTCGACTCCCTAAGAGAAAGAAATCCCAGAGCCGTACTATCCAGTTATCATCACAATCAAATTCTCATCTCCATCCAGTTCTCATCACAAGTATCCAGTTCTAGTTGTATCGATCGGGATACAACTCCAAGTGTCCGTTACCGTAGGACAGGCTATGCATAGATTAGTACTTCCCTGCAGGGGTGCACCAACTTACCCACCACGCTCGCTTAACTCCGGCCGGACACACTTTCCAGGGTCATGCCCGGCCTCGGCCAAACAATACGCCGCAACCCGACCTAGACTTAACAGAGAGGTCAGCACGCCGGACTAAACCTATGCCCCCAGGGGTCATGGGCCATCTCCCCGGAAACTCCTGCACGTTGCGTACGCGGCCGGTGAGCAGACCTAGCTACCTCCTTCAACAAGGCAGGCGCTTGCGCAGTCCAACCCGGCGCGCGCCACTCAGTCGCTGACGTCTATTAAGCTTTGGCTGATGTATACGACGCAGAACGCCCATACTATGCCCACGTGATGGTTAGTGCTATCAGGCCAGAGGCCCCTCGGATCAAATATCCAAATCGTAGTGGATTAGGAACGCGCGGTAACAAGCAGAGACTCACGAAAGATGCGACCCCGTTGCCCCGTCTCGAGGACTTGCGACAAGGGCTAGGAATGCCCGGCCACGCCTCGTAATTATCTCGCGGGCACCCTCCAGGTCAACCCGACTCCACATCACTCGCAATTAAGCTCGCGCGGGTACCCCTCAGGGTCGACCTGTCTTTCCAAGTAACAGTGGTAAAGTCCAAGTATCCGTGTGTCCAAACATTAAGGGGAAAACCCGAGGAATCACCCCCGGTGAATTCCACTCGATGTAATCATCAAGGTGAACATAAGAGGAATCACCCCCGAGGTTCACACTTGAGGGGTTGCACGACAGAGTCGTATCGGAAGTGGTTAAAGAGGAAATCACCCTCGATGACCACGACCAAATAGCTACACTACAGGGTTAACATCAGAAGTGTTGTAGAGGTCTCACCCTCGGCACTCGAGAGTATCCCAGTAGTGTCGAGCAACTAAGGGGAAAGTGATGAGCGGTGCCGGGGCCTGGTCTTCGATCCCGTTGATCGGGTCTTCAATGATGAAGCAGGGGCAACAAGGACAAGGTGGGGGTCACTGATGGATCACTAACCAACCTATACTAAGCAGTTTAGGATAAGCCGGTAAGGTAACAATAAGCAGGTTACAAAAGAAGGCTATGCATCAGAATAGGAGCAAACAATAACAATAGCAAAATCTAATGCAAGCATGAGAGAATGGAATGGGCGATATCGGGATGATCAAAGGGGGGGGGCTTGCCTGGTTGCTCTGGCAAGGAGGGGTCGTTGTCGACGACGTAGTCGATCACCGGGGCATCAGCGGCCTCGGGGTCTACCGGAGAGAAGAGGGGGAAGAAACAGTAAATACATAGCAAACAGAGGTAACACTAAGCATGACATGACGATACGTAGCGCTAAGCGTGCTCTAACGCGGTCCTAGATGTTATAGGTGAAGGGGGAATTCAACCGGGAAGGTGTTCCCGGTTCCGGACCTGTGTCAGACAGATGACCGGAGGGGGAAAGTTCCATGTTCAGCATGCTAGGGGCATGTGACAGATGAACGGACCGCATATTCGGATTCGTTGGATTTTTCTGAGCAACTTTCATATAGAAAACATTTTCATCCGAGTTACGGTTTATTTTCTATGAATTTTTAAAGATTAAACCATTTTCTGGAATTATTTAAAATAAAAGAAAAGATAAAATGACGTCAGCATGACGTGCTGATGACGTCAGTAGTCAACAGGCTCGCTGACCAGGTCAAACTGACCAACGGGTCCCACATGTCATAGACAAAGGGCTAACAGTGGGTTATATTAAATTAACAGGGGGGTTAATTAGCAATTAGGCCCCACATGTCAGTGACTAATTAGCTAAACTAATTACTTTTAATTATAAAACCATTTTAATTAGCTTAATTATGTGGTGGGGCCTACACGTCAGTGGTAATGGGCTGCCCAGTCAGCAGTTGACTGGGTCAACCCGGTCAACTGGGGGCCATAGGGCCCGCTGGCAGCGACCCTGGGGGTGGTCCCAGGTCGGCCACGTCGGCGGCCGGCGCCGGAGTTGCGCCGGCGAGCTCTCCGCGGCGGCGAGTCCGCCGGAGAGGCTCGGATCTTCGCTACAGAACACCAAATCACGCGTTTTCACTTGTTTTCGAATGCTGACGCTGTCGCCCGTCGAGTGGTGCCACTGGACCGACCGGAGATGGCCGGAATAGGGAGCTGCAAGGTCGCCGGCGGCGGTGGTCTACGGTAGCTCGGCGAAAATGAAGAACTAGCACGCTCACCAGCGATCTAAAGCGTTAGGCCGCACCACTGGAGTGCCCCGAGCACGATGGTGTGCTCGGACGGCCTTGGCATCGATGGAAGTGACGACGATGAGCGGCACGGCGGAGCTGAGCTCGGTCGTCCATGGCGGCGACGTTATGCACAGCAGAATGAGGGGAAGGCAGGGGGAGGACGTGCGGTGCTCACCGTGCGGGCGCAAGGAGGCCCCGTGAGTGAACGGGAGCGCAGAGGGAGGTCGGGCCGGTGCTGGGGGCGACGAATCGCCGACTAGTGGTGGTGGGGACCGTTGGGGAAGACAGGACAATGGCGACGCTGATGGGGCTTCCCCGCCTCGTTCCGGTGAGGTAGTTGAAGGAGGCGTCGACGGCGAGCCTCCTGGACCTTCTGGCGAGGCGCGGGGTAGGCGGTGGCCGCGGCTATGGCACAGCCATGGCGACGGCGGCGCTCGGTTGAGGTGGGGAGGGGATCTGGAGAGTGAGGGAGAGAGCGGAGAGGGCGAGCAGGGGAGTGGGTGGAGGTAGGT
>NC_041384.1:36231667-36261973 GCF_002162155.2 Triticum dicoccoides | reverse complement strand
GCTCTTATCCACCCGCGGCGTTGCCGGCGAGGTGGTCGGGCGGCGACGAGCCCCTGTAGCGGTACGCACCGGGGGAATAGGAGGAGGGCGCGGTACGGGGACCTGGGCCGGCTGGTTGAGGTGGGCCGAGGCCCATGGTGGGGCACGGTGGCCAGCTGGCCAGTCGGCCCAGTTGAGGGGGGGGGCTTTCCCTTTTCTTTGTTTTTTTTTTGCTTTTCTTTTCCAGCAGCTTTTGCATTTTCTTTTTGCCACAATTGACTTTGCAAAATTATGCCACTGGCCAAAACAATCTCAAAGAATTATTAGGCACTGCCAAAAAAAGATTGTGAGGCTTTAGAAATAGTTTGCCATTTTCATAAATTAAAAAGGCATTTAATTTATTTCTTAGGCCACTGTTTGAAGTAGCTTAGGCCACTCAAACCTTTTGCAAAAATGTTGGTTCACCACCAATATTAGTTGTGGATTATTCTGCACATGATGCACATTTTTGTTTTCATGTCTGAGCATTTTGAATTTCAGACAAAATTTGAATTTGAATTCAACTGGAATGTGAAAGAACATGAGACAATAATGATCAGGCACATGTTTAGCTAAAAGATTAACTTAACCCCAGGGGTTACTGTAGCATTATTACACCGGGGTGTTACAACTCTCCTCCTCTAAAAGAAATTCTCGTCCCGAGAATTAAGAGGTAGAAGGGAAAAGATCGGGGTATTTAGCCCGGAGGTTATCTTCGCGTTCCCAAGTGGCTTCCTCTTTAGTATGATTCGACCATTGCACCTTGAGGAACTTGGTAACCTTCTGGCGTGTTCGACGTTCAGCTTCTTCAAGAATGCAGATCGGATGCTCCTTGTATGTGAGATCATCTTGAATTTCAATCAATTCCGGATCCACTTCACGTTCCGGATCCTTGAAGCATCGACGAAGTTGCGACACATGGAAGACGTCATGAACGTGAGAGAACTGAGGTGGCAACTCCAGTTGATAAGCCACCAGTCCACGACGGGCGAGAATACGGAAGGGACCAATGTAGCGAGGAGCTAACTTTCCCTTGACTCCGAACCGATGAGTGCCTCTCAAAGGAGTGACACGCAGATAAGCTTGTTCACCAGGTTGATAAGTTGAACCCCAGTGTTTCCGGTCATAGTTGCTCTTCTGGCGGGATTGGGCCGCCTTGAGATTATCCCGGACAATGCGAACCTGCTCTTCAGCTTGTTGAATAATGTCCGGACCAATGAGTGCTCGTTCCCCAGTTTCTGACCAATTCAGAGGGGTTCAGTACTTACGTCCATAAAGAACTTCAAAGGGTGCCATCTTCAAGCTGGCTTGATAGCTGTTGTTATAAGAGAACTCCACATAAGGGAGAGATTCTTCCCACTTCTTGCCAAAAGAAATAACACAAGCTCGAAGCATGTCTTCAAGAATTTGATTGACTCGCTCGATTTGGCCTTGGGATTGGGGATGATAAGCAGTGCTCCAGGTAATATGAGTTCCCATTGCCTCTTGGAAACTATCCCAGAACTTAGAAGTGAAAATACTGTCGCGGTCTGAACTGATCTCCTTCGGAATGCCGTGGAGTGACACAATTCGGGAGATATACAAGGTTGCCAATTGACTAGCAGTGATAGTCTCCTTGACTGGCAGAAAGTGAGCAACCTTCGAGAATTGGTCGATGACGACAAAGATAGCATCGTTACCTTTCTGAGACTTGGGAAGGCCAGTGACGAAGTCCATTTGGATCTTATCCCACTTCCATTCAGGAATCGGAAGCGGTTGTAGAAGTCCAGCCGGTTTCTGATGTTCTGCTTTGATGCGACGACAAACGTCACATTCTTCAATATATCGAGCAATGTCTTGCTTCATCTTAGACCACCAGTACTTCTGACGGATGTCAAGATACATCTTGGTACTTCCCGGATGAATAGAGAGAGGGGTGTCATGCGCTTCTTTCATCACCTTCTCTGTCATAAGCTCGAACCGGGGTACGACAATGCGATCTCTGAAGTATAAGGTTCCATCTTCACCAAGTGAGAAATCTCTAGATTTCTCTAAGGCAAGATCCTTTTTCATCAGATCAACATGAGCATCTTTGGCTTGAGCAGACTTGATTGCTTTCAGAAGAGTTGGTTCCAGAACAAGGTTATTCAGAGAACCCTGTGGAACTAGTTGAAGGTTCAGCTTGCATAGCTCTTCATAAAGGCGGGGTTGGGCTTTGTAGACCTGGTGATTATTGCAATAAGACTTTCGACTTAGGGCATCGGCCATTACATTAGCCTTGCCAGGTGTATAAGATATACCGCAGTTGTAGTCAGCAATAGCTTCCATCCATCGCTGTTGACGGAGGTTCAGATCTGGCTGAGTAAACAGGTACTTCAGACTCTGATGATCAGTGAAGATCTCGCAACGATTACCGAGAAGGTACTGTCGCCATAGCTTCAATGCAAAGATAACCGCTGCAAGCTCAAGGTCATGAACCGGGTAGTTTTCCTCATGAGGACGCACTTGACGGGAAGCATAAGCAATCACCCTGCGCTCTTGCATTAGAACACAGCCTAATCCTTGACGTGAAGCGTCACAATAGATGACGAAGTCCTTGCGAGAATCAGGAGGAGCAAACACTGGGGCAGAAGTCAGTTTATCCTTGAGTGCTTGGAAACTTTCCTGACATTTGTCTGTCCAATCGAACTTAACGCCTTTGTGAAGCAGATTAGTCAGTGGCTTGGCGATCTTGGAGAAGTTCTCGACAAAGCGGCGACAATAGCTGGCCAGTCCGAGAAAGCTTCTGACTTGCTTGACAGTCTTCGGAGGGGTCCAGTCAAGAATAGCCTGAACGCGCTCTGGGTTGACGGCAATACCATCCTTGGAGATGACATGACCAAGGTAGGTGACTTCGGGCAACCAGAATTCGCACTTGGAATACTTGGCATAAAGTTGATGCTCTCGAAGCTTCTCCAGAACAAGACGAAGATGTTCAGCATGTTCTTCTTTATTCTTCGAATATACCAGTATATCATCCAGATAGACTACGACGAACTTGTCGAGGCAATCCATGAATATATAGTTCATCAGACGAGAGAAAGTAGCTGGAGCATTGGTTAAACCGAATGACATGACGGTGTACTCGTAAGAACCATAACGAGTCACAAATGCGGTCTTTGGAATATCCTCTTCACGAACACGGATCTGGTGGTAACCCAACCTCAAGTCGAGTTTAGAGAATATCGATGAACCAGCCAGTTGATCATACAGATCATTGATCCGAGGAAGGGGATATTTGTTTTGAATTGTGGCTTGGTTGATAGGACGATAGTCTTGGACCAAACGGTTCGTACCGTCCTTCTTCTTGACGAAGAGAGAAGGTGCTCCCCAAGCAGAGGAACTTGGACGAATGAAACCCTTGTGAAGAGATTCGTCGATTTCCTCCTTAAGCTCAAGGAGTTCATGAGGTGGCACCTTGTAGGGTCGTTTTGCAATAGGAACAGTGCCTGGTTTCAAGTCGATGACGAACTCGACAGCCCGGGCAGGGGGTATTCCTGGAAGTTCTTCTGGAAATACGTCTTGGAAGTCGCGAACGACTGGAATCTTTCCAATTCCCTCAAGAGGTGCCGCGTTCAACGCATTCAAAGCATAAAGTCATGCTTCAGCGTTTTGAACAAGCTGAGCATGGTAGGTTACAATCTCATCTGAAGGATGTAGGAGGTGAACGACCTTGGTAGCGCAAACGATAGAGGCAGTATGCGCTTTCAACCATTCCATTCCCAGAATGAGGTCAATATTGGAAGACTCCAGAATAATGGGAGAAACAAGGAATTCCAACCCTTCAATTTCAACAGGAACGTCGCGACCAATCATGGTAGTTTGACATCGGCCCGCAGGGGTGCGTACCACTATCGGAGTGTTCATGGGCTCGCATCGAATGTCATGTGCGTAAGCAAAATTTTCTGACATGAATGAATGTGATGCTCCTGAATCAAACAAAACAGAAGCTGGTACTGAATTAACAAGGAGAGTACCCATCACAGTGGCAGGCTGGTCTTGAGCTTCATTCAGATCAACATGATTAGCCTGACCACGACCATAAGGTCTGGCATTGTTGTTATGGGGCTGATTGTTACGGTCAGTTGAAGACAGAGCCAGCTGATTCTGATTCTGAGGGCATTTCCTGGAGCGGTGACCTGGAAGGCCACACTTGAAGCACAGACCATCATTGGGATTGGGAGCAGAAGCTTGGGGTGGTACAGCCCGAAGGGGCTGCCTCTGCGGTTGAGGAGGCAGACGAGGTGCAACATAGGACTGTCTTGGTGCAGGTGCAGTTGGACGATACATGTTGTGGGGAATCCATATCCGATGCTTCTGCGCTGACGGGCCCGAAGATGGGCCAGCGTCACGGCTACGCCTGAGGGATCCCTGGTGTTCCTGAAGACCAGTCTCAACCTGAATAGCCTTGTTCACCAAGGTGGCGAAGTCGGCAAAGTCATGAACGAGCAATGCTAGCTTGATATCAGGGTGAAGTCCATCACGAAACTTCTCTTGCTTACGAGCATCAGTTGCAATGTCTTCTTCAGCATAACGTGACAAGTCCAGAAATTCCCGTTGATAAGCATCTACAGTCTTGTTGCCTTGGTTGAGGTTGCGGAACTCTCGCTTCTTCCTGTCCATGGTTCCCTGAGGAATGAAACGGGCACGGAAGGCAGCTTGGAAATCCGGCCAAGTAATGACCGTTCCAGCAGGTAGGGTACGCCTGAGGCTGTCCCACCATTGAGCAGCAGGACCCTTCAGAAAGAAAGATGCGAAGGTGACATAGCTGGCAGGGGCAACACTAGCAGACTCCATTTCATATGTGATGTTGCGGAGCCAGTCATCAGCATCAAGGGGTTGAGTTGAGCTGCGGTAGATAGTTGGGTTGAGGCGCATGAAGTCCTGCAGAGTTACTCGGGTTGGATGTTGATTCATGTTCGAACGAGGAAACTGAGCCATCATTCCTTCCATGAACTAGCGAGTTAACTCAAATTGTTGCCTCATTCCAGTAAAGAATTCAGGCGGTGGTGGGTCGTTGGCACCACAGCCACGACCAGCGGGTCTAACCATCCTGCTAACATGTAACAGGGGTAGTTCAGCATTGAGCATTTGCAAAGATAAGGATCATTCATGATGAAAACATGCATAATGAAGGAGGTACGATGGATTCCACTCCGTAGTCAACACGACAGGGTGTGCACTACTCAAAATGCTATTCTAAGGAATAACTATGGCTTCATCCAACTTCGGGGTGAATGTGGTCACGGGATCCTAATGTTAGTAAATTCGTTTAACCCGAGTAGAAGAGAGTTCAGAGTCCCAGAGTATAGACGAGGAGTAAAAGATGCTAATACCACCCAATGGCGACGTGGGCCCGTAAGCCACACAGCCAATGTTAGTAAAAGTTTTCAGTGACTAGACTCAACTTCGGCCAAGGAGTTGGAAAGGGGGCTACCTACAGGCAGTCGGCTCTGATACCAACTTGTGACGCCCTCGATTCAATCGTACACTAATCATACACGCAAATGTGTACGATCAAGATCAAGGACTCACGGGAAGATATCACAACACAACTTTAGACACAAAAAATAAAATAATACAAGCTTTATATTACAAGCCAGGGGCCTCGAGGGCTCGAATACATAAGCTCGAAAACACAAGAGTCAGCGGAAGCAACAATATCTGAGTACAGACATGAGTTAGACAAGTTTGCCTTAAGAAGGCTAGCACAAAACAACAATGATCGAAAGGGCAAGGCCTCCTGCCTGGGAGCCTCCTAACTACTCTTGGTCGTCGGCGTCCGTCACGTGGTAGTAGGCACCCTCGGGGTAGAAGCAGTCGTCAAAGGTGGCATCTGGCTCCTGGACTCCACCATCTGGTTGCAACAACCAGAAAGAAGAAAGAAGGGGGAAAAGGGGGGAGCAAAGCAACCGTGAGTACTCATCCAAAGTACTCGCAAGCAAGGATCTACACTACATATGCAACATTATCAAAGGAAGGTTGTATATGTGGACTGGGCTGCAGAAATGCCAGAATAGAGAGAAGGTCTAGTCCTATCGAAGACTAGCATCTTCTGGAAACCACCACCTTGCAGTAACCGGAAGGAGTAGAGTAGCATAAAGTAAAGTAGTAGTAGTGTTATCAACCTCGGCCAGAGATCCTTTCTCGACTCCCTAAGAGAAAGAAATCCCAGAGCCGTACTATCCAGTTATCATCACAATCAAATTCTCATCTCCATCCAGTTCTCATCACAAGTATCCAGTTCTAGTTGTATCGATCGGGATACAACTCCAAGTGTCCGTTACCGTAGGACAGGCTATGCATAGATTAGTACTTCCCTGCAGGGGTGCACCAACTTACCCACCACGCTCGCTTAACTCCGGCCGGACACACTTTCCAGGGTCATGCCCGGCCTCGGCCAAACAATACGCCGCAACCCGACCTAGACTTAACAGAGAGGTCAGCACGCCGGACTAAACCTATGCCCCCAGGGGTCATGGGCCATCTCCCCGGAAACTCCTGCACGTTGCGTACGCGGCCGGTGAGCAGACCTAGTTACCTCCTTCAACAAGGCAGGCGCTTGCGCAGTCCAACCCGGCGCGCGCCACTCAGTCGCTGACGTCTATTAAGCTTTGGCTGATGTATACGACGCAGAACGCCCATACTATGCCCACGTGATGGTTAGTGCTATCAGGCCAGAGGCCCCTCGGATCAAATATCCAAATCGTAGTGGATTAGGAACGCGCGGTAACAAGCAGAGACTCACGAAAGATGCGACCCCGTTGCCCCGTCTCGAGGACTTGCGACAAGGGCTAGGAATGCCCGGCCACGCCTCGTAATTATCTCGCGGGCACCCTCCAGGTCAACCCGACTCCACATCACTCGCAATTAAGCTCGCGCGGGTACCCCTCAGGGTCGACCTGTCTTTCCAAGTAACAGTGGTAAAGTCCAAGTATCCGTGTGTCCAAACATTAAGGGGAAAACCCGAGGAATCACCCCCGGTGAATTCCACTCGATGTAATCATCAAGGTGAACATAAGAGGAATCACCCCCGAGGTTCACACTTGAGGGGTTGCACGACAGAGTCGTATCGGAAGTGGTTAAAGAGGAAATCACCCTCGATGACCACGACCAAATAGCTACACTACAGGGTTAACATCAGAAGTGTTGTAGAGGTCTCACCCTCGGCACTCGAGAGTATCCCAGTAGTGTCGAGCAACTAAGGGGAAAGTGATGAGCGGTGCCGGGGCCTGGTCTTCAATCCCGTTGATCGGGTCTTCAATGATGAAGCAGGGGCAACAAGGACAAGGTGGGGGTCACTGATGGATCACTAACCAACCTATACTAAGCAGTTTAGGATAAGCCGGTAAGGTAACAATAAGCAGGTTACAAAAGAAGGCTATGCATCAGAATAGGAGCAAACAATAACAATAGAAAATCTAATGCAAGCATGAGAGAATGGAATGGGCGATATCGGGATGATCAAAGGGGGGGGGCTTGCCTGGTTGCTCTGGCAAGGAGGGGTCGTTGTCGACGACGTAGTCGATCACCGGGGCATCAGCGGCCTCGGGGTCTACTAGAGAGAAGAGGGGGAAGAAACAGTAAATACATAGCAAACAGAGGTAACACTAAGCATGACATGACGATACGTAGCGCTAAGCGTGCTCTAACGCGGTCCTAGACGTTATAGGTGAAGGGGGAATTCAACCGGGAAGGTGTTCCCGGTTCCGGACCTGTGTCAAACAGATGACCGGAGGGGGAAAGTTCCATGTTCAGCATGCTAGGGGCATGTGACAGATGAACGAACAACATATTCGGATTCGTTGGATTTTTCTGAGCAACTTTCATATAGAAAACATTTTCATCCGAGTTACGGTTTATTTTCTATGAATTTTTAAAGATTAAACCATTTTCTGGAATTATTTAAAATAAAAGAAAAGATAAAATGACGTCAGCATGACGTGCTGATGACGTCAGCAGTCAACAGGCTCGCTGACCAGGTCAAACTGACCAACGGGTCCCACATGTCATAGACAAAGGGCTAACAGTGGGTTATATTAAATTAACAGGGGGGGTTAATTAGCAATTAGGCCTCACATGTCAGTGACTAATTAGCTAAACTAATTACTTTTAATTATAAAACCATTTTAATTAGCTTAATTATGTGGTGGGGCCTACACGTCAGTGGTAATGGGCTGCCCAGTCAGCAGTTGACTGGGTCAACCCGGTCAACTGGGGGCCATAGGGCCCGCTGGCAGCGACCCTGGGGGTGGTCCCAGGTCGGCCACGTCGGCGGCCGGCGCCGGAGTTGCGCCGGCGAGCTCTCCGCGGCGGCGAGTCCGCCGGAGAGGCTCGGATCTTCGCTACAGAACACCAAATCATGTGTTTTCACTTGTTTTCGAACGCTAACGCTGTCGCCCGTCGAGTGGTGCCACTGGACCGACCGGAGATGGCCGGAACAGGGAGCTGCAAGGTCGCCGGCGGCGGTGGTCTACGGTAGCTCGGCGAAAACGAAGAACTAGCACGCTCACCAGCGATCTAAAGCGTTAGGCCGCACCGCTGGAGTGCCCCGAGCACGATGGTGTGCTCGGACGGCCTTGGCACCGATGGAAGCGACGACGATGAGCAGCACGGCGGAGCTGAGCTCGGTCGTCCATAGCGGCGACGTTATGTGCAGCAGAACGAGGGGAAGGCAGGGGGAGGACGTGCGGTGCTCACCGTGTGGGCGCAAGGAGGCCCCGTGAGTGAACGGGAGCGCAGAGGGAGGTCGGGCCGGTGCTGGGGGCGACGAATCGCCGACGAGTGGTGGCGGGGACCGTTGGGGAAGACAGGACGATGGCGACGCTGATGGGGCTTCCCCGCCTCGTTCCGGTGAGGTAGTCGAAGGAGGCGTCGACAGCGAGCCTCCTGGACCTTCTGGCGAGGCGCGGGGTAGGCGGTGGCCGCGGCTACGGCACAGCCATGGCGACGGCGGCGCTCGGTTGAGGTGGGGAGGGGATCTGGATAGTGAGGGAGAGAGCGGAGAGGGCGAGTAGGGGAGTGGGTGGAGGTAGGTGGGGGAGGACTCGAGGAGACGAAGGGGGGCGCTCTTATCCACCCGCGGCGTTGCCGGCGAGGTGGTCGGGCGGCGACGAGCCCCTGTAGCGGTGCACACCGGGGGAACAGGAGGAGGGCGCGGTACGGGGACCTGGGCCGGCTGGTTGAGGTGGGCCGAGGCCCATGGGGGGGCACGGTGGCCAGCTGGCCAGTCGGCCCAGTTGAGGGGGGGCTTTCCCTTTTCTTTGTTTTTTTTGCTTTTCTTTTCCAGTAGCTTTTGCATTTTCTTTTTGCCACAATTGACTTTGCAAAATTATGCCACTGGCCAAAACAATCTCAAAGAATTATTAGGCACTGCCAAAAAAAGATTGTGAGGCTTTAGAAATAGTTTGCCATTTTCATAAATTAAAAAGGCATTTAATTTATTTCTTAGGCCACTGTTTGAAGTAGCTTAGGCCACTCAAACCTTTTGCAAAAATGTTGGTTCACCACCAATATTAGTTGTGGATTATTCTGCACATGATGCACATTTTTGTTTTCATGTCTGAGCATTTTGAATTTCAGACAAAATTTGAATTTGAATTCAACTGGAATGTGAAAGAACATGAGACAATAATGATCAGGCACATGTTTAGCAAAAAGATTAACTTAACCCCAGGGGTTACTGTAGCATTATTACACCTGGGTGTTACACTATGGTTCGAGAATAATGTAGACATGACTGAGACAAATCTCCGGCCAATAACCAATAGCGGGACCTGGATGCCCATATTGGCTCCCACATATTCTACGAAGATCTTTATCGGTCAGACCGCATAACAACATACGTTGTTCCCTTTGTCATCGGTATGTTACTTGCCCGAGATTCGATCGTCGGTATCCAATACCTAGTTCAATCTCGTTACCGGCAAGTCTCTTTACTCGTTCCGTAATACATCATCTCGCAACTAACTTATTAGTTGCAATGCTTGCAAGGCTTATGTGATGTGCATTACCGAGAGGGCCCAGAGATACCTCTCCGACAATCGGAGTGACAAATCCTAATCTCGAAATACGCAAACCCAACATCTACCTTTGGAGACACCTGTAGAGCTCCTTTATAATCACCCATTTACGTTGTGATGTTTGGTAGCACACAAAGTGTTCCTCCGGCAAAAGTGAGTTACATAATCTCATAGTCATAGGAACATGTATAAGTCATGAAGAAAGCAATAGCAACATACTAAACGATCGGGTGCTAAGCTAATAGAATGGGTCGTGTCAATCAGATCATTCACCTAATGATGTGATCCCATTAATCAGATAACAACTCTTTGTTCATGGTTAGGAAACATAACCATCTTTGATTAATGAGCTAGTCAAGTAGAGGCATACTAGTGACACTCTGTTTGTCTATGTATTCACACATGTATTATGTTTCCGGTTAATACAATTCTAGCATGAATGATAAACATTTATCATGATATAAGGAAATAAATAATAACTTTATTATTGCCTCTAGGGCATATTTCCTTCACTACGCATGTGCCATCTGATCACTTATCATACGACCTAGATGCTCATATCACCGTAGCGGGTAATTAAGCTACGGGGAGCACCTAATATGAGCACCGGGGAGCCGTTGGATCAAAGATGCAGCATCACACACGAGGCCTGAATGTTTTATTTGCAAAAAACCTTTGGAGTTTGGAAATTGCGCATAATTACAAAGACTACTCCCAAGCCATTAGATCTCACTTCCAACGGTGTAAAAACTCGTATCACCATAGTATCTAAGCTGCGGGGTGGATGTGATATTCTATGCCGCTGTCATTTTTGTTCGTAAACTTGCAAAATACGTGTAACTCGTGCTGTTACTTGTCTAACCGCGCAAAGTGTTTGTTCAAAAAACCATCCTACACTGAAATATCATAACAACACACGGGGGTCCCACTTGTCATTAATCAAATTTGGACCTAAAACTAACAAATCTGAAAGACGAGATTCGAACTGGCAACCTGGACTACAAAGCGTAAGTCGATAGCCTGAAAAAACGAATGGTTGTTGGCTTTGTCCCATAACTTGATTTTATTTATATAGTACTTGCGTTGAGTAGAGTAGAGGGAGTGACTCGTCAACACATGCATGACCATTGTCTCACTTACTGGTGGGTCCCAGGTCTGCAATCTCAATCTCTCTTCTCTCCATCGTCTAACCTTTGCATGGGCACACACGAAGAGCGGCGCTAGCTTGCCGTGGTGTTATTACAACTAAAAAAGCTTGGAAATAGAAGAATCGCCTAGAACAAGAGACGTTGTGGCTGGTCGAGACGGAGCTAATCACATCTATCCTCCTTGGCACGTTTGCATGATGAAGTTGTGTGGCTAGTGGGGTGTTTTCGACCGACTAGCTGGGTCCCGAGGTCGGACCATAGGTACTACGTCTGATACAGTATATTTTTACACGCACATTTTTCCTCCGTGCCGAGACGTGGCACACCCTACCGTGCGATTTCGGGGTCCTCCCGGGTGGTGCACGCATATATTCTTCCTGGCGTGGGACGCCCTATCGCGCGTGTTCTGGGTCCTCCTTGGTCATAGCGCCAAAGCAAGTAAATGAGTCGTCAAATCACGAAAGACCACCTTTCCTGCCGAGTACATCAGTGAAGCACAGTGGCTAGCTAGTTGGGCTAGTTCGACCGATTAGCTAGGCCGCCGCCACATTTGTTTTTTCACCCCTTTTTTATCTACTTGCCGGCGGGTAAATTTAAATATCCACCGCGGCATTGCTCTGGTGTTTGAGTGCGGCAGGATTTTTAATTTTTTGATTAACGGGAGCAGGCGCGGCAGGATTTTTTATTTTTTGATTGACGGGAGCAGGCGCGGCAGCAATTAGTCATGATGACTCTGCCTGTAAAAACCCACTACTCCCTGATGTGAGAAGTCGTTGACTGGTGTTTTACCGTGGTGAAAACCAAAAGATTCCCCGCTCCCTCCGCCTTCCCGTAGATTGCATTGCCTTTCAGCCGTTTCGCCCCCTTTGCTTCCTTTCCCCATTGCTTCTACCTTGTGCCATGGCGGCGCAGCAGATCACGAAGTCCGAGGTGAGGCGCCTGACATAGGAGCTCCATGCCAAGGATGCGGAGCTCAGGGCCAAGGACGTGGACCTCCATGAGCTCAAGGAGGAGAGGAGTGCCATGCTCCTCCGTTATGTGCGGGAGTTCACGGAGCTTCAAAAGCGGCAGGCGTCCACCACAAAGATGCTCGAGGCATCGGCGGCGTTGTTGCAGAAAGTAGGAGATACGATAGGCCGTCAGGGGAGCCGGCTGGAGCGCGAGTGGGCCGATCGTGACGAGGTCCAGGATTGCCTCAGCCACTTGGTGAACCAAGTTGCCACACACATGTTGCGGCTGCGCGATGCCTATCGTCGTGCCAGCGTGACTATGCCGGCCGTCGGGCTAAACCCGTTCGACCACCCGGTCGACTTCAATGAGCTGCGGCTTCCTGACCTGGTCTCCTTCTTCACCTATATCTCCGAGGAGTTGAGCGGTCTCTGCACGATAGTGGGGGCTGAGCTGGACAAGGAGGGGTTGCGGGCTGCCGTTGCCATTGCCGGGCGAATCCTTTCAGGGCTCCGTCACCGGAATCCATTCGTGCCATTGGACGCCATCTTTGACGAGCTGGCTCCCGTCGACCGGGAGCGGGCTCTGCGGGCGGTTGCACCCTGCATCACCAACGTCGTGCGCCTCGAGAAGCAGGGGGACTTCGGTGGTGTTTAGGCGCCCTCTGCATGGGCATGTCCATGTCTCGGCGCAACATGACCATTGGGTCAAACTCAGACGATACAGATCAGTCACTGTAGCACAAAGCGTGTGGGTGTGTTTGGTTGCATTCTCATCTCAATATAGTTGTTTCCTCTTCGTGTATTTTTGTCAACCTACTAGTGTGGACTCATGCACCCTTCATGCACTCTGCCAAACACCCAAAAGTGGCGCGAGAAGGGAACTTTTGCTCCCATCCCGTGCACCCTTCATACACCCTGCCTAACACTATTCGTGCTTCATATGGTTCATGTTTCATGGAGTAGTGTAGCACCATACTCTCCATGCGCTGTGGACCTAGTTCTGTTAACATTGATCTCACTGTTCATTCTCGACCGGACAGTCGAAAAAGTGGTACTATGTTACATATAGGAGTAGTTGACATGCGCACAACATCATTTGTTATCGTCATATCTTACTACACTAGCAACAAGATTGTGTAGTACTGACGTGTGAACCACTGCACATGCCTAGTAGTAGGAGCACTATGTATGTTCAAGTGGTTGCCGTGTTTCACACTCCTCCGTCGTAAGAGTGGAAACGCTTGCTGTAATCATTTTTTCTTTTGAAAAACAGTGGACACGCTCTACCGTGCGGATCCTCCTCCAGCCATGCACTAAATTACTCACTTTCGCCGATGTGTGGGACAGCCAGCATCGGGGTCCACCAGCCATGCACTAAATTACTCCGTAGTAGAGTGACGGTAGACTACCCCGATCGAAGCGCCGCAGTAATGCCCAATGAGCCGTCAAATCACAAAACCCCCTCCTTTCCAGCAGTAAGTTGGACGGACGAAGCAACCATCATTTCACTCTTCTCTCTCAGCTTCCTCTCTACCCAACCCTCGCTTCTGCCTCATCTTGTTCCTCATTTCTTCAAGAAAACCCCGACCTGCTTCTGCCATTGTTCTTCTCTCCCAAAGAAGGAAAGGTGAGCACATCAATGGTGTTGATTCTGGCCAAGGCCCGGTCTTGCAACCCCGAGACTGATCCTATAACTCCCTCTCTTTTCTTCTTTTGGGTTCGTGATTATGGTTTCTTTTCTTTTATTTCTATTTGACAGTTTCTTGATGGACGCTGGAGCACCGGCAGAACTGATGTCTATGGCTCCGGCCAAAACCGTCGAGGCTCATGGTACGAAGAAGCGCAAGCACCCCGCCGAGACTACCGCAGACAAGCTCAAAGCCATCGCCCTGTCCAAGCCCCCCTCTCCGGGATCCCTCATTAAGCAAGTCCAGGTAATATCTCTTCTTGACGATCTTTTTCTCGATCTTGATCGTGTTTTTTCATCTAACACGCAGTACTAGTACTAGTAGTACAACTTTCTGGGTGATCTTGCATGTGATTTTTGTGTGCCAAATGACGGTTCTAAATTCCTCTTTTGACCAAAACATGCGAGAGGTTGACACTGATTTCTTATAGATTACTTTCAACTACTCCCTCTGTCCCAAATTTCTTGTCTTAGATTTGTCTAGATACGGATGTATCTAATACTAAAATGTGACTTGATACATCTGTATCTAGACAAATCTAAGACAAGAATTTTGGGACGGAGGGAGTACTTTATGAACATCAATGCTACCTTTTAAGAGGGTATATTTGCCTCAGTAACTTGTGTTATGGATATTGCATGTAATCCCTCTGCTCTCATGCCTTTGAAGACATGTTCTCGTGTCTTTGTTCACTCATTTATGTGCGTATATGTAGTCATATATGGAGTATAATATCGAAAATCATCTTATATTTCTGAACGGAGGTAGTAATAAAATATGGTTTCTGTTTGAATTAGAACCAGGTCCGCGGTGGAGATGAAGTTCTCAAAGTCATGCCATGTGAACTGGAAGACCTGATGATGAGTTCTACTGCTGAACTATCCAGCTGTTGTGTCCTTGTCGCCACGTGTCCTGAACTAGTGTTTTCCTGTAGCATTGTTGTCAGGCGTGTTCTCGAGGCTGTACTTGACCACAACAATTTCCTGGTTGTGCCTTCGATTACGAAGGGTGTGGTTCTTGTAAAGCTTCCCAACAAATCTGATGTGGCATGTCTTCATCATCATGTTTATGAGTGGAAAGACCACTCTGTTAGGTTCTCCAAGGTTGACAAGATGGTGATGGTGCATGTAGACATCTCACACGAAGTCCATGGCCTAGTCAGTTATGCGGGGTTCATCCCGTAGGTCGGTGGCAAGAAATAGTCTGCAGAGTTTAGTTAGTGCAACTTTGCTTGTCTGTAGTAAGTACTATTGTTCAGTACTTGATTTGTGTTTGTGAACCCTGTATTGTTTATTAGTACTGCCGCTTTTGGTGTGTGGTCAGTCCTCAGAACGGTCTATGTTAATGTCTGTCCACTCAATTTAGTCTGTATATTTCGAAGTATCTAGATCATATTTTTTGTGAGGACGGTTTGTCAATTATGGTTACACTCCAATATCTGTATGCATTGTAGGGTTTATCGCACCCACCAGGACTTCCAGTCCCATGGATGTTTGGTCCATACGATTTGTCACGACCTTTGGACTGTCCTGCTGAAGGAAATATGCCCTAGAGGCAATAATAAAGTTATTATTTATTTCCTTATATCATGATAAAAGTTTATTATTCATGCTAGAATTGTATTAACTGGAAACATAATACATGTGTGAATACATAGACAAACAGAGTGTCACTAGTATGCCTCTACTTGACTAGCTCGTTAATCAAAGATGGTTATGTTTTCTAACCATGGACAAAGAGTTGTTATTTGATTAAACGAGATCACATCATTAGTTGAATGATCTGATTGACATGACCCATTCCATTAGCTTAGCACTCGATCGTTTAGTATGTTGCTATTGCTTTCTTCATGACTTATACATGTTCCTATGACTATGAGATTATGTAACTCCCATGTGCCGGAGGAACACTTTGTGTGCTACCAAACGTCACAACGTAACTGGGTGATTATAAAGGTGCTCTACAAGTGTCTCCAAACGTACATGTTGGGTTGACGTATTTTGAGATTAGGATTTGTCACTCCGATCGTCGGAGAGGTATCTCTGGGCCCTCTCGATAATGCACATCACATAAGCCATGCAAGAATTACAACTAATGTGTTAGTTGTGAGATGATGTATTATGGAATGAGTAAAGATACTTGCCAATAACGAGATTGAACTAGGTATTGGATACCGACGATCGAATCTCGGGCAAGTAACATACCGATGACAAAGGGAACAACGTATGTTGTTATGCGGTCTGACCGATAAAGATCTTCGTAGAATATGTAGGAGCCAATATGGGCATCCAGGTCCCGCTATCGGTTATTGACCAGAGACGTATCTCGGTCATGTCTACATTGTTCTCGAACCGTAGGGTCTGCACGCTTAACGTTACGATGACAGTTATTATGAGTTTATGTATTTTGATGTACCGAAGGTTGTTCGGAGTCCCGGATGTGATCATGGACATGACGAGGAGTCTCGAAATGGTCGAGACATAAAGATCGATATATTGGACGACTATATTCGGACACCGGAATTGTTCCGGGTGATTTCGAATAAAACTGGAGTGCCGGAGGGGTTACCGGAACCCCCCGGGGAAGTGATGGGCCTTATTGGGCCTGAGGGGAGAGAGAGGGCAGCAGCCCAGGAGGTGGCGCCCCCCCCCCCCCTCATGGGGAGTCCGAATAGGACTAGGAGGGGGGGCGCGGCCCCCCTTTCCCTCTCCCTCTCCCTCTCTTTCCTTCCCCCTCTCTATTCCTAGTTGGACTAGGAAAGGGGAGTCCTACTCCCACTAGGAGGACTCCCCCCTCTCCTTGGCGCGCCCCAAGGGCCGGCCGGCCTCCCCCTTGCTCCTTTATATACGGGGGCAGGGGGCACCCTAGAACACACAAGTTGATCTTCGTGATTGTTCCTTAGCCGTGTGTGGTGCCCCCCTCCACGATATTACACCTCGATCATATTTTAGTGGTGCTTAGGCGAAGCCCTGCAATGGTTAAACATCAAGATCGTCACCACGCCGTCGTGCTGACGAAACTCCTCCCCGAAGCTTTGCTGGATCGGAGCCCGGGGTGCGTCATCGAGCTGTACGTGTGTCAAGAACTCGGAGGTGCCGGAGTAACGGTGCTTGGATCGGTTGGACCGGGAAGACGTACGACTACTTCCTCTACGTTGCGTCAACGCTTCCGCTTCAGTCTACGAGGGTACGTAGACAACACTCTCCCCTCTCGTTGCTATGCATCACCATGATCTTGCGTGTGCGTAGGAATTTTTTTGAAATTACTACGTTCCCCAACAGTGGCATCCGAGCCTAGGTTTTATGGTTTGATGTTATATGCACGAGTAGAACACAAGTGAGTTGTGGGCGATATAAGTCATACTGCCTACCAGCATGTCATACTTTGGTTCGGCGGTATTGTTGGATGAAGCGGCCCGGACCGACATTACGCGTACGCTTACGCGAGACTGGTTCTACCGCCGTGCTTTGCACACAGGTGGCTGGCGAGTGTCAGTTTCTCCAACTTTAGTTGAACCGAGTGTGGCTACGCCCGGTCCTTGCGAAGGTTAAAACGACATCAACTTGACAAACTATCGTTGTGGTTTTGATGCATAGGTAAGATTGGTTCTTGCTTAAGCCCGTAGCAGCCACATAAAACTTGCAACAACAAAGTAGAGGACGTCTAACTTGTTTTTGCAGGGCATGTTGTGATGTGATATGGTCAAGACGTGATGAGATATAAGTTGTTGTATGAGATAATCATGTTTTGTTGAAGTTATCGACAACTGGCAAAATCCTTATGGTTGTCTCTCTATTGCATAAGATGCAAGCGTCCAATAATTGCTTTACTTTATCGCTATGCGATAGCAATAGTTGCAAGAGCAATTGTTGGCGAGACGACCACGTGACGACACATTGATATAGATCAAGATGATGGAGATCATGGTGTCATGCCGGTGATGATAGAGATCATGACAGTACTTTGGAGATGGAAATCAAAGGCGCAAGATGATGATGACCATATCATGTCACATATTTTGATTGCATATGATGTTTATCTTTTATACATCTTATTTTGCTTAGTTTGACGGTAGCATTTTAAGATGATCTCTCACTAATTATCAAGAAGTGTTCTCCCTGAGTATGCACCGTTGTGAAAGTTCTTCGTGCTGAGACACCACGTGATGATCGGGTGTGATAGGCTCTACATTCAAATACAACGGGTGCAAAATAGTTGCACATGCGGAATACTCAGGTTATACTTGACGAGCCAAGCATATACAGATATGGCCTCGGAACACGGAGACCGAAAGGTCGAGCATGAATCATATAGTAGATATGATCAACATAGTGATGTTCACCAATGAAACTGCTCCATCTCACGTGATGATCGGACATGGTTTAGTTGATTTGGATCACGTGATCACTTAGAGGATTAGAGGGATGTCTATCTAAGTGGGAGTTCTTAAGTAATATGATTAATTGAACTTAAATTTATCATGAACTTAGTCCTGGTAGTATTTTGCAAATTATGTTGTAGATCAATAGCTCGCGTTGTTGCTTCCTTGTGTTTATTTTGATATGTTCCTAGAGAAAATTGTGTTGAAATATATTACTAGCAATGATGCGGATTGGATCCGTGATCTGAGGTTTATCCTCATTGCTGCACAGAAGAATTATGTCCTTGATGCACCGCTAGGTGACAGACCTATTACAGGAGCAGATGCAGACGTTATGAACGTTTGGCTAAGCTCAATAGGATGACTACTTGATAGTTTAGTGCACATGCTTAACGGCTTAGAATCGGGACTTCAAAGACGTTTTGAACGTCAAGGACCATATGAGATGTTCCAGGAGTTGAAGTTAATATTTCAAGCAAATACCCGAGTTGTGAGATATGAAGTCTCCAACAAGTTCTATAGCTAAAAAGATGGAGGAGAATCGCTCAACTAGTGAGCATGTGCTCAGATTGTCTGGGTACTACAATCGCTTGAATCAAGTGGGAGTTAATCTTCCAGATAAGATAGTGATTGATAGAATTCTCTACTCACCATCACCAAGTTAGTAGAACTTCGTGATGAACTATAATATGCAAGGGATAACGGAAACGATTCCCAAGCTCTTCGTGATGTTAAAATCGACGAAGGTAGAAATCAAGAAAAACATCAAGTGTTGATGGTAGACAAGACCACTAGTTTCAAGAAAAGGGCAAAAGGAAGAAGGAGAACTTCAAGAAGAATGGCAAGCAAGTTGCTGCTCAAGTGAAGAAGCCCAAGTTTGGTCCTAAGCCTGAGACTAAGTGCTTCTACTGCAAAGGGACTGGTCACTGGAAGCGGAACTACCCCAAGTGATTGGCGGATAAGAAGGATGGCAAAGTGAACAAAGGTATATTTGATATACAGATTATTGATGTGTATTTTACTAGTGTTCATAGCAACCCCTCGGTATTTGATACTGGTTCAGTTGCTAAGAGTAGTAACTCAAAACGGGAGTTGCAGAATGAACAGAAAATAGTTAAGGGTGAAGTAACGATGTGTGTTGGAAGTAGTTCCAAGATTGATATGATCATCATCGCACACTCCCTATACTTTCGGGATTAGTGTTGAAACTAAATAAGTGTTATTTGGTGTTTGCGTTGAGCATGAATATGATTTGATCATGTTTATTGCAATACGGTTATTCATTAAAGTCAGAGAATAATTGTTGTTCTATTTACATGAATAAAACCTTTGATGGTCATACACCCAATGAAAATAGTTCGTTGGATCTCGATAGTAGTGATACACATATTCATAATGTTGAAGCCAAAAGATGCAGAGTTGATAATGATAGTGCAACTTATTTGTGGCACTGCCGTTTAGGTCATATCGGTGTAAAGCGCATGAAGAAACTCCATACTGATGGACTCTTGGAACCACTTTATTATGAATCACTTGGTACTTGCGAACCATGCCTCATGGGCAAGATGACTAAGACTCCGTTCTCCGGAACAATGGAGCGAGCAACAAACTTGATTTGAAATAATACATACTGATGTATGCAGTCCAATGAGTGTTGAGGCTCGCGGCGGGTATCGTTATTTTCTGACCTTCACAGATGATTTGAGCAGATATGAGTATATCTACTTGATGAAACATAAGTCTGAAACATTTGAAAAGTTCAAATAAATTCAGGGTGAAGTGGAAAATCATCGTGACAAGAAAATAAGGTTTCTACGATCTGATCGCGGAGACAAATATTTGAGTTACGAGTTTGGTCTTCAATTAAAACATTGTGGAATAGTTTCACAAACTCATGCCACCTAGAACACCACAGCATAATGGTGTGTCGGATCGTCATAACCGTACTTTATTGGATATAGTGCAATCTATGATGTTTCTTACCGATTTACCAATATTGTTTTGGGATCATGCATTAGAGACAGCTGCATTCACATTAAAAAGGGGCACCATCTAAGTCCGTTGAGACAACACAATCTGAACTGTGGTTTGGCAAGAAACCAAAGTTGTCGTTTCTTAAAGTTTGGGGTTGTGATACTTATATGAAAAAGTTTCATCCTAATAAGCTCAAACCCAAATCGGAGAAATATGTCTTCATAGGATATCCAAAGGAGACTTTTGGGTACACCTTCTATCACAAATCCGAAGGCAAGACTTTTGTTGCTGAATTCGGAGTTTTTCTAGAGAAGGAGTTTCTCTCGAAAGAAGTGAGTGGGAGGAAAGTAGAAAACTTGATAAGGTAATTGTACCTTCTCCCTTATTGGAAAGTAGTTCATCACAGAAATCTGTTCTTGTGACTACTACACCAATTAGTGAGGAAGCTAATGATGATGATCATGTAACTTCATATCAAGTTACTACCGAATCTCGTAGGTAAACCAGAGTAAGATCCGCACCTGAGTGGTACGGTAATCCTGTTCTGGAAGTCATGTTACTAGACCATGACGAACTTGCGAACTATGAGGAAGCGATGATGAGCCCAGATTCCGTGAAATGGCTTGAGGCCATGAAATCTGAGATAAGATCCATGTATGAGAACAAAGTATAGACTTTGATTGACTTGCCCAATGATCGGCGAGTCATTGAGATTAAATGGATCTTCAAGAGGAAGACGAACGCTAATAGTAGTGTTACTATCTACAAATCTAGAATTGTCGCAAAAGGTTTTTGACAAGTTCAAGGTGTTGACTATGATGAGAGTTTCTCACTCGTATCTATGCTTAAGTCTGTCCGAATCATGTTAGCAATTGCCGCATTTTATGAAATCTGGCAAATGAATAAACAAAATCGCATTCCTTAATGGATTTATTAAAGAAGAGTTGTATGTGATGCAACAAGATGGTTTTGTCAATCCTAAAGGTGCTACAAAATATGCAAGCTCCAGCGATCCATTTATGGACTGGTGCAAGCATCTCGGAGTTGGAATATACGCTTTGATAAGTTGATCAAAGCATATAGTTTTATACAGATGCGGTGAAGCCTGTATTTACAAGAAAGTGAATGGGAGCACTACAGCATTTCTGATAAGAATATGTGAATGACATATTGTTGATCGGAAATAATGTAGAATTATTCTATAAAGCATAAAGGAGTGTTTGAAAGGAGTTTTTCAAAGAAAGACTTCGGTGAAGCTGCTTACATATTGAGCTTCAAGATCTATAGAGATAGATCAAGACGCTTGATAAGTTTTTTTCAATGAGTACATACCTTGACAAGATTTTGAAGTAGTTCAAAATGGAGCAGTCAAAGAAAGAGTTCTTGCCTGTATTACAAGGTGTGAAGTTGAGTAAGACTCAAAGCCTAACCACGACAGAAGATAGAAAGAGAATGAAAGTAATTCCCTATGCCTTGGCCATAGGTTCTATAAAGTATGTCATGCTGTGTACCAGATCTATTGTATACCCTACACTGATTTGGCAAGGGAGTACAATAGTGATCTAGGAGTAGATCACAGGACAGCGGTCAGAATTATCCTTAGTGAAATAAGGATATGTTTCTCGATTATGGACGTGACAAAAAGGTTCGTCGTAAAGGGTTACGTTGATGCAAGTTTTTGACACTGATCCACATGATTCTAAGTCTCAATCTGGATACATATTGAAAGTGGGAGCAATTAGCTAGAGTAGCTCCGTGCAGAGCATTGTAGACATAGAATTTTGCAAAATACATACGGATCTGAATTTGGCAGGCCCGTTGACTAAATTTCTTTCACAAGCAAAACATGATCACTCTTTGGGTGTTAATCACATAGTGATGTGAACTAGATTATTGAATCTAGTAAACCCTTTGGATGTTAGTCACATGGAGATGTGAACCAATCACATAAAGATGTGAACTATTGGTGTTAATCACATAGCGATGTGAACTAGATTATTGACTCTAGTGCAAGTGGGAGACTGAAGGAAATATGCCCTAGAGGCAATAATAAAGTTATTATTTATTTCCTTATATCATGATAAAAGTTTATTATTCATGCTAGAATTGTATTAACCGGAAACATAATACATGTGTGAATACATAGACAAACAGAGTGTCACTGGTATGCCTCTACTTGACTAGCTCGTTAATCAAAGATGGTTATGTTTCCTAACCATGGACAAAAAGTTGTTATTTGATTAAACGAGATCACATCATTAGTTGAATGATCTGATTGACATGACCCATTCCATTAGCTTAGCACTCGATCGTTTAGTATGTTGCTATTGCTTTCTTCATGACTTATACATGTTCCTATGACTATGAGATTATGTAACTCCCATGTGCCGGAGGAACACTTTGTGTGCTACCAAACGTCACAACGTAACTGGGTGATTATAAAGGTGCTCTACAGGTGTCTCCAAAGGTACATGTTGGGTTGACGTATTTTGAGATTAGGATTTGTCACTCCGATCGTCGGAGAGGTATCTCTGGGCCCTCTCGGTAATGCACATCACATAAGCCTTGCAAGCATTACAACTAATGTCTTTGTTGTGAGATGATGTATTACGGAACGAGTAAAGAGACTTGCCGATAACGAGATTGCACTAGGTATTGGATACCGACGATCGAATCTCGGGCAAGTAACATACCGATGACAAAGGGAACAACGTATGTTGTTATGCAGTCTGACCGATAAAGATCTTCGTAGAATATGTAGGAGCCAATATGGGCATCCAGGTCCCGCTATTGGTTATTGACCAGAGACGTATCTCGGTCATGTCTACATTGTTCTTGAACCGTAGGGTCCGCACGCTTAACGTTACAATGACAGTTATTATGAGTTTATGTATTTTGATGTACCTAAGGTTGTTCGGAGTCCCGGATGTGATCATGGACATGACAAGGAGTCTTGAAATGGTCGAGACATAAAGATCGATATATTGGACGACTATATTCGGACACCGGAATTGTTCCGGGTGATTTCGGATAAAACTGGAGTGCCGGAGGGGTTACCGGAACCCCCCGAGGAAGTGATGGGCCTTATTGGGCCTGAGGGGAGAGAGAGGGCAGAACCCCAGGAGGTGGCGCGCCCCCCTCATGGGGAGTCCGAATAGGACTAGGAGGGGGGCACGGCCCCCCTTTCCCTCTCCCTCTCCCTCTCTTTCCTTCCCCCTCTCTATTCCTAGTTGGACTAGGAAAGGGGAGTCCTACTCCCACTAGGAGAAGGACTCCCCCCTCTCCTTGGCGCGCCCCAAGGGCTGGCCGGCCTCCCCCTTGCTCCTTTATATACGGGGGCAGGGGGGCACCCTAGAACACACAAGTTGATCTTCGTGATCGTTCCTTAGCCGTGTGCGGTGCCCCCCTCCACGATATTACACCTCGATCATATTGTAGTGGTGCTTAGCGAAGCCCTGCGACGGTTAAACATCAAGATCGTCGCCACGCCGTCGTGCTGACGAAACTCCTCCCCGAAGCTTTGCTGGATCGGAGCCCGGGGAGCGTCATCGAGTTGTACGTGTGTCAAGAACTCGGAGGTGCCGGAGTAACGGTGCTTGGATCGGTTGGACCGGGAAGACGTACGACTACTTCCTCTATGTTGCATCAACGCTTCCGCTTCAGTCTACGAGGGTACGTAGACAACACTCTCCCCTCTCGTTGCTATGCATCACCATGATCTTGCGTGTGCGTAGGAAATTTTTTGAAATTACTACGTTCCCCAACACCTTCTTGTGGGAGTAGGCAGGGGCCCTGCATGCCACGCGTAGTTGGACGATCAATCTTCTGTTTAGTACTTCAACATAGTGATTTCCTAGTAAGGATTCACTCGTGTCACATCAAGTAAATCTTATTGATTTACTATCTAAATCTTATTGATTTAATGTCATGTTTTCTTTCTTTTCCTGCAATTTTACGATGCAGGTTTTGCCATGTGACATTCATCACAGAATAAACCGTTTGGTTTGCTCTACGATGGCTATTTTTGCAGGTTTCACTTCTTATGTCGTGTCAGTAACGAAGGCACTGCCCATCACTTATATTACTGGAAAAAATTGGATCAGTCTATTGTCTGAGTACAAGCTGAATCCCTATGATGAACTGCAGTTTGGTTTAACAAAAATGCCACAATTAGTCCTTCTCGCGTTTAAAAGAAATGAAGAAAAAAACTGGATCACGGTCACGGATCCTAGTCAAGTTAGAAAGTTGATCCTAGCAGACCAGACATGATCGCCGTTGTCTCGCACATATCGAGCACCGGCAGTTGCTCTAGCACTGACAGCGACACCAGCTCAGTCTGATCCAGCTGAGGATTGGGCACCGACCGCGTCAGCAGATCAGTCTGATCTACCGGAGGATCGGGCATCGACACCGGCACCTGCTCCTACACCGGCACCAGCTCTACAAGGAGCACCATCTCTGGCAGCAGCAGCGGCTTCGGCACCTGCACCAACACTTGCACTTGCATTTGCTCCGGCCCATGCAGTTGCACCGGCAACAGACTGGGCTGCAGTTCGCACTTCATATACCAAAGTCCTTACAAAAACCAACATGTCCACCTTCTTGGTAAGCATTGGCCGCCCAAGTGCTTCATTCTTTTTTCTTTCCATGTTGTTTCACATGATTCACTATGTTGATCTAACTGTTTGGGTATGTCTTCTTGTTTGCAAACAGAGAATTCCTAGAGGAACGAGGGAGTCGTTCAACAATCCGGGCAACCGCGACCAAGTTTCTCTTACCATGCGCAGCCTTGGTGTGAATGAACCTGCTCAACATACTGTAAGTACAAAGGATGGTCGCATGATGATTGATGCTAAAGGATGGTCAAGGTTCAAATCTAAATCATATCTTGCGGTAGAGGATGATGTCAAAATCAGACTTTCTCGGCAAGGAGAGCTGGTCCAAATCAACTTTGAAATTAGCAGCACGCAACTGCCGAACTGATCTATCCTCTGAGAGATTTTGATGTAATAATCTGGCATGGTGAAACAAGTGTCCTGTGTGTATAAGTAGTACGACAGTATTATTTATCACATGGTATATCATTGATAGAATTGCAACACTGATTGCTGGTTAGGAACTGTCATTCGATTTCATTCCAACAGCTGCCGTGCTTTATTCAATTTTGTACATTCGCCTTGTGACGGCATCTAAAACCAGCGCCGTACCGATCGCTTGCAATATGAAAAGCGCTGAGGTAGAACACATGGGCCCCCAAACATGCAGGGTCAGTCTGTGGCCCAAATTCCAGAACCATGAGCCTATCTGAGTACGTATTATATTCTCAGCTGAACCCCCATAAAAAAAAGCTGAACCCCCATAATGCCCGTGCATTGCAGAGGGAGTATATTTCTTGACAAGGTGAGCCTGTGATATAAAAGATTTGTATATTTCTTTACAGAGGGAGTATCTCTCTGTCAAAAATATATTTATGTGTAACTAGTTACTCCTGTCTTTCTACTTCCTTTCGCTGATATGTGGGGCAACCGGCAACGGGGTCCATGTGCCATATGCACAAATTAGAGTGCAGAACTTCACGGTAGACACAGCCCGGTCGTAGCACCACAGTAATGCCTAATGAGCCGTCAAATCACAACCCCCCTTTCCAGCTTTAGCAGTAAGCTGGACGGACGAAGCGGCAATATTTCACTAGGCCTGAATCCCCTTCTCCCTCGTCTGCTTGTTCAGAGAAAACCCCCTCTCGGCGATTGCATAGGGTTTTCTCTTGGAGAACCAGGTACGAATTCTTCATCCATCCCCGATAAACCCAAGTCCCTTGGTCGCAGGTAATCCTAGGATGGCAGCCGCCGCCGTTGATGCATTTTTCTTCCTACTGAATCTAGTGTGTTTCATTTGTAGTGCCCAAAGTGCGAGTACCCTATAGGTTTCTGCGCCCTCGGCGAGACGCCACACTTGTTCCTTCTCATCCTAACATAGCATTTGGAAACGTGCACAGTATGTTCCTAGAATCCTCTTTTCTATCCAGGAGGATGGGGTTTTTTTGAACATGCTGTATTCTCATATTATTTTTCTTGCAGTGTATTATTTGCTTTACCAGAACACATGTACTTGAGATGCTCGGCCTTGCCATAACTGAATACACTAGTTTAATGGTCACAGTGAAGACAAGCCATGGATATAAGTTCCGAGTTGGGTTCATGAACCAAGAAGATCGCTGCTTTTTTTATGGCCGAACTTGGATAAAATTTCTCAAGTGTTACGGACTGAAAGTTGGCGCACGAATGTTGATGGAAATAGCAGAACCTGGTCTCATCTTCACTACGATCTTCCACCCCCACGTCGTTCCAATTGTTCATCCATGTTAGTTTTGTATCTGGTTCTTGCTTGTTGCCTCGATTACTTCTTAATCCACCTATTCTGTCTAACTAATCACAATTTAACTTTAGAAGTAGCAACGAATCTCTCACGAAGATGCTACTTCTAACAAATATTTTCTTATAATTGGTGGCATGTGTAGGTTTTTTCAGAGTTAAGCAGTCTGCTCGTTTGTTACTCTGTAATAACTCGGCTGTTACTAATGGCACTGAAGTTGACTGGATCGACATCCACAAGTTCCTACACTTTATTGATCGTCTTGAGGTCCTTGTGGGGCGTTTCAATGGTGGAAGGCCACGTGGGATATGTGTGCCACTGTTGCACTCGTTGAACAGGTCCAACTGTGTTGAGAAACTTATGGTACGAGCTGTTTTCTGTTATATATGTTGTACATAAACTATTGTTTATACACAGTTTTACAACTGTGATCTTCTTGAAACAGGAACAGCCAATTTCTATTGTTCCTATACAGATGCCTGACCATGGTCGGGTCAGACTTGCGCTTGGTCACAACATGATGTTTATGTCGACCTACTCAATTCCCCTTGGAGGTGAAAAGATACTTATTCATGGGTGGTCTCAAATAATGAAGGCCCGTCCATCTTGGAGAATAGGACAGAAGATTATGTTCATGCTTTTCCATGGCTCTAGAGCGAATATCATGTTTATTGACCACGTTGCGAGATGAAGCCGCTTTCAGAAGGTTGTGGATGCGCGGGGTGGCGCCTGGGCCTTGTCCTGGGGCTTGGCGGCCTCACCCTTGGTTAACTATAGGCAAAGTAGCACTGTTAGAGGCGTGCTTTGTACGGTTAAACCTGTATAAGTACTCATACTGCTTTCAGCTTTGGTTGTTAAGTGCCCCTGCTGGTTTCAGTTAAGGTTGTTAAGTACTCCTGCTGCTTTTACAGTCTGTCGTGTTTCTTCAGTCCTGTCTTCCTCCAGCTGCCAAAACCAAACCAGCGCCGGCGGGGCCGCCTGCTTCCGCCTTCCACGGCTGGCTGCGCCTCAGCGCACACATCGCCGCCCCACCGTCTCCTAAATCGTTAACGCCGACGCCCTCCGCGCGCTTTGGTGCGCTCGCTGCGGCACCGCCCTCTCGCGTTGTCAACATGGTCAACAAACAACAGGAATCGGCAGAAGTACGTGGAGAGGATGATAGTAGGGGCCCACCACGTCAGCGTATGGAAAAATAAAATGCTTCCTCCTAGTGTTTTCCTGACATCTGGGACCCACGACATTGTGAGCGTATATAGTCAATAGACAAGAGAACAGCACAAGATCGGCTGACACCTGGGACGTAGCTACTCGAGCAGTATTTTTTTGTTTGGTATTGTTGAGACGGAGCAGGGTTTGAACTGGGTTGTGGCCCGTCTAGCCCAGGCTTATATTTTATGTTCACCATGTGACCAGCCCAGCTATTTTTTCTTTGTGAAAATGAGCCCAATTTATTTTTTCTGAAGAATACCCAATCCAGGCCTACTTATTTTTCTACGCCCTGATGGACTGCAACTCTTTCAAGACGCTTGCAAATCTTGAAAGTAATATGAAATGGGTTGTAAATATAAAAACAGATGACAAATTGGCAATTACTTTATAATTTCTGAATTTTATCACATTTTCAGATTCCTATTTCACTCGGCATTAACCTAATTTAAATATATCTTCAAAGTACTTTAAATCTGGCTGGACATTTCGGTATTAAAAATAGTTTGGAACCCACAGAAATATGCGAAATTGGCCCTGGCCAACCAAAAAAAAAGACTGCAATAAATTGCATAAGAAGTTGACATGAGCTATATATAAATTATAAAAAAAGAGGGAGTGGTCTGACTTGTGGGCCTATTTAGTTGACGCGTATGCAAGATTTTTTTAGTTATTATATACGTCAACAAACGATTCTAGTAGACGTAGCCGTTGGATGTCAATCCAACGGCTGTCGTGTTTCTTCATTCTCTGATCTTCTTGCTCCAGCCACCAAAGCAGCGCCGGCGGGACCGCCTACTCCCGCCTCCCGTGGCCGGCTGTGCTGCCGTGCAGGCCTCAGCGCCCCCTACTACTCCCACCGCTGGCTAGGGCATCCCTCTACTCACCCACACCCCCTGTTATTCTGCGGCGACGGTAGCCTCACACCGCAGCCAAACCGGTGAACGCTCGTACTCCTCTCTGCGTGGGCATCCACTGACGCGTCTTCCCCAGCTCCGTGTCGTCCCCTTCCTATGCCTCGTCGTCGTCCACCGCCGTGGTGCTCTCGGCGCGGCGTGGTCAATGTGGTCAACGACCGACTTCCATCGGAAGAGTACTGTACGTGGAGAGGCTGACAGCTGGGTCCACGGCAGCCGCAAGGAAGTGCCTCTTTATTACGCGGAAAATAATTATTCCTCCACCTGATAGCGGGGACCCATCGGACGGGCCACCAGTATTTTGCGAAAAAAATCGTTTCCCCCTGACTGCTGGGACCCACCGGACGGGACATCGTATTTTGCGAAAAATATGTTCCCCCCGCTGTCAGCTCGGACCCACCGGAAGTGCCTTCTTATTACGCACCAAAGAATGAATACTCCCCCGGCTAGCTGGGACCCACCTTGGTGGGAGGCTGACTTGTGGGACTACTAAGTTGACGGGGATGAAAGGCTTTGTCAACTTAGTCAATATGAACGATTCTAGCTCCAATGAACGTACGATGTCTATCCAACGGCCGTAGTGCTTCTTCAACCTCTGGTCTTCTTGCTCCAGCCGCCCAAAGCAGCACCGGTCGTGCCGCATGCTCCTGCCTCCCGTGGCCGGGTGTGCTGCCGCAGAGGCCTCACCGCCCCCTACTATTCCCACCGCTGGCCAGGCCCTGCGGCGACGGCAGCCTCACACCGCAGCCGAACCAGTGAACCCTCGTACTCCTCTCCGCGCGGGCTTCGACTGCCGCGTCTTCCCCGGCTCCGCGTCGTCCCCTTCCTAAGCCTCACCGTCGTCCACCGTCGTGGTGCTCTCGGTGCGGCGTGGTCAATGTGGTCAACGACCAACTTCCATCGGAAGAGTATTGTGCATGGAGACGCTGACAGCTGGGTCCACGGCCGCAACAAGGAAGTGCCTCCTTATTACGCGCAAAATAATTATTCCTCCACCTGACAGCGGGGACCCACCGGACGGGCACCGTATTTCGCGAAAAAAACGTTTGCCCTGACTGCTGGGACCCACCAGCTACATCTTCGCACGCAAGGAAGTGCCTGACAGTCAGGACCCACCTGGTCGAAGCGTACATAGCGTTGTCATTCTGGCCGCGAACGTGTACGTACATATATACTGGTGGATGTAGAGGTGCGCACGTGTCGTAGTAGAGGCGGCCAGGGTGCAAGAAAGAAAATACGGCCACGTATGTGTACATACGGGCAGGGTCTCGAACGCCTACTCGCGCATACGTAGGGCGAGGGATCGTTGACATGGCTGGGTCGAAACGGAGAAACAGCGTCGTCGTCGTGTTCATGGGGAGGCAACGGAATGCGTTGTGTTCATGGGGAGGCAACGGAATGCGTCGTGTTCATCGGGAGGCAACGGAACGCGTGGGAGCCAACCGGCTGGGTCAGAACGGAAAGCGTGGTCGTGTTCATCGGGAGGGCTTGGATGGAAGGGGCGATGTAAACAAGGCCTGGCGTACCACACAACGGAGGAAACGGACCTCCTACGGTCGAAACGGGGGTCCTGTTGATCGGGAGGGGTGTGGCGTACCGCAAAACGGAGGAA